>NC_074675.1:5850183-5952683 GCF_029448725.1 Salvelinus fontinalis
GCTATTTTGCAATGACTTAGCATGTTAGCTAACCCTTCCCCTAACCCCTTTACCTAACCCTAATCCTAACCCTAACCCCTTTACCTAACCCTAACCCTAACCCCTTTACCTAACCCTAACCCTAACCCTAACCCTAACCCTAACCCTAACCATAACCATTTAACCCTAACCCTAACCCTAACCCTAACCCTAACCCTAACCATTTAACCCTAACCCTTTAACCCTAACCCTTTAACCCTAACTCCTAACCCTAACCATTTAACCCTAACTCCTAACCCTAACCATTTAACCCTAACCATTTAACCCTAACCATTTAACCCTAACCATTTAACCCTAACCCTAACCCTAACCATTTAACCCTAACCCTAACCCTAACCCTTTAACCCTAACTCCTAACCCTAACGATTTAACCCTAACCATTTAACCCTAACCATTTAACCCTAACCATTTAACCCTACCCATTTAACCCTAACCATTTAACCCTAACCATTTAACCCTAACTCCTAACCCTAACCATTTAACCCTAACCATTTAACCTAACCCCTAACCCTAACCATTTAACCCTAACTCCTAACACTGACCTTAACCCAAACTTTAACCCCTAACCCCTAACCCCTAACCCTAACCCCTAGCCCCTAACCCCTAACCCCTAGCCTAGCTAGGCACCTATTTAACATTTACCACAACAAATTGGAATTCGTAACATATCATACGCTTTGTAAATTCGTAACATATTATACAAATCGTAATTTGTAACATATCATAGGAAATGAATGATGGACATCCAAGGAATACATAGTATGTTACGACTCTCCCTGCATTTTTATGTGGAATGTTTTTCTAAATCATGTTGATCACAGGTGGACTCCAATCAAGTTCATGTTCAGAGGAAATCAGATGCACCTGAGATCAATTTCGTGAGTCATAACAAAGGGGAGTGTCATAGCAAAGGGGAGTGTCGTAGCAAAGGGGTGTGTCGTAGCAAAGGGGTGTGTCGTAGCAAAGGGGAGTGTCGTAGCAAAGGGGAGTGTCATAGCAAAGGGGAGTGTCATAGCAAAGGGGAGTGTCATAGCAAAGGGGAGTGTCATAGCAAAGGGGAGTGCCATAGCAAAGGGGTGTGACTACTTATGTAAATTAATTGTTTTTATTTTATTTACTTTTTTATTTTACCCCTTTTTTTCTCCATCTTGTCTCATCCCTGCACCGCCCTGCACCGCCCTGCACCGTCCTGCACCGCCCTGCACCGTCCTGCACCGCCCTGCACCGTCCTGCACCGCCCTGCACCGTCCTGCACCGCCCTGCATCGCCCTGCACCGCCCTGCACCGCCCTGCACCGTCCTGCACCGACCTGCACCGTCCTGCACCGCCCGACGCTCCCCTATGGGACTCCCGATCACGGCCGGTTGTGACACAGCCAGGGATCGAACCCGGGTCTGTAGTGATGCCTCTAGCACTGCGATGCAGTGTCTTAGACCACTGCGTCACTCAGGAGGCCCCCGTAAATGAGATATTTCTGTATTTGATTTTCAATAAATTTGCAAATGTGTTTTCACTTTGTCATTATGGGGTGTTGTGTGTAGACGGGGGAATGGAATTCAGGCTGTAACGTAACAACATGTCTAGGGATATGAATGCTTTCTGAAGGCTCTGGAATAAATACGGAAAAACAGTTTGATTTCTGACCAACCACCTCTTGAGAATACCCAGCAAACTGAAAACATTCCCAGAACGTTACAGACAGGCTCCACTTTTACAACAAAGACAAAACAGTTCACTCAATGCAGCGTGATGAGGTTGTAAAGTAGAAAAGCAAAGCTTTAAAGAAATGATTAGTGTGGAGAGATGAGAATGCCGTACATGACCTTATATCCAGTACAAAGCACATTATTGTGGGAGCACATCCCCTAAGAGTATACAATAGGCTGTTTGGGTAAGGCTCTCATGTGTACTTTGGTTGAAATACATTATATTGGTAGATATCCTGTCTGTATAGGAAATCCCTGTCATTCTATGTAACAACCTCCACTGAGAATAGACGTTTCTATCATTTACGTTTCTATAATATTAAGCTCAGTGGTGAAATACATGTGCAACATCTTCTGTGATGTTTTTGAATAGAATATTCCGATGCTCTCCGGTGAATGTTTCTCTCTCAGTGGTAATGAATAGGATTTAAAGTAAACCTGTGAGAAATTATAATATTATGCTCCATCATTTGCATAAGGCTGATGCAAGGTTTGGAGGATGTTCTCCAGACTTCCTGTGACTGTCAGACTCCATAGGGCTCTGGTCTAAAGTAGTGCACTACCCCCATAGGGCTCTGGTCTAAAGTAGTGCACTACTCCCATAGGGCTCTGGTCTAAAGTAGTGCACTACCCCCATAGGGCTCTGGTCTAAAGTAGTGCACTACCCCCATAGGGCTCTGGTCTAAAGTAGTGCACTACCCCCATAGGGCTCTGGTCTAAAGTAGTGCACTACCCCCATAGGGCTCTGGTCTAAAGTAGTGCACTACATATGCAATAGGGTGCCATTTAGGAGGCCTCCTGGGTCTTTGTTCCGTCGTAGTCAGACAGTGCCAGTCCCCAGAGCAGAAGCTCTTCAAAGAGCCAAGTGACAACTACCAGAAACCCTTTGGGGAACAAACGACACCACGTCAACCAATCCAATAACTTCCTCTGCCTTGCTTTCCGTCTCCTGATAAGCCTCAGAGTTGTTGCTAAGACACTCGTTCCTTGTCATGTTTTCCCTCCTCTGTTCCTCTTCCTTTTCTTTCCCTGGCCACCTCTGCCTTTTCCTCATGGTGTTCGCTGGCTGGCTGCTGGCTGGCTACTGGCTGGCTGGCTGGCTGGCTGCTGGCTGGCTGGCTGGCTGCTGGCCACCTCTGCCTTTTCCTCATGGTGTTCGCTGGCTGGCTGGCTGGCTGGCTGCTGGCTGCTGGCTGCTGGCTGCTGGCTGGCTGGCTGCTGGCTGGCTGGCTGCTGACTGGCTGGCTGGCTGGCTGGCTGCTGGCTGGCTGGCTGGCTGCTGGCTGCTGGCTGGCTGGCTGGCTGGCTGGCTGCTGGCTGCTGGCTGCTGGCTGGCTGGCTGCTGGCTGGCTGCTGGCTGCTGGCTGGCTGCTGGCTGCTGGCTTGCTGGCTGCTGGCTGGCTGGGTGACTGGCTGAGAAGGTAGGAGAAGCCGATTGACACGGGCTGAGTCCCACACGGAACCCTATTCCCTATGTAGTGCACTACTCCACAGCCCCTGGTCAAAAGTAGTGCACTAGTAAAGGAATAGGGTACCAGGGTGCCATTTGGGACACAGCCAGTTGTTTTTCTTATATTCGGGCCTGCTGAACAACAAGTGGGTCTGCGGTGTGATGGGCACTAAAGTGTTCTGATTGAAGCAGAAATCATATTGCTGTGATTACCCCAGGAGAGCACTGCCACTGGCCCATGAATCAAATCGCGACAGGAACGGGGGACCGGCACGGTTCAGGCAGCTCTCGCTCGCCGCTCCTCTGCTTCTCCTGCTGCTGCGTTGGGATCCAGGGCCTCCGTGCAGTCAGTCTGAATTTAACTGTGAAATGATATCTGCTCAGACCTGCTCAGTAGGACCTGGCAAACAAGCATTTCGCTACACCCGCAATAACATCTGCTAAATATGTTCAAATAAAATGTATTTTGTTGAAATTATGATTCTGTCTCTCTCTCTCTTTTCATTGTGATTCTGTCTCTCTCTCTCTCTCTCTCTCTGCTCCCTCAACCCTCTCTCTCTCTCTCTCTCTCTCTCTCTCTCTCTCTCTCTGCTCCCTCAACCCTCTCTCTCTCTCTCTCTCTCTCTCTCTCTCTCTCTCTCTCTCTCTCTCCTCTTTCACCTCTCTCCTACCCCATCATTCCCTCACCTCTCCTCTCTCTCTGACCTCTCTCAGGGGAGTGAGGACATAAACAGGCTGTCCCTGGGAGATCTTGTGGGAAACCTATGTAGGGAATAAGGGGCCATCTATGTAGGGAATAAGGGGCCATCTATGAAGGGAATAAGGGGCCATCTATGAAGGGAATAAGGGGCCATCTATGAAGGGAATAAGGGGCCATCTATGTAGGGAATAAGGGGCCATCTATGAAGGGAATAAGGGGCCATCTATGTAGGGAATAAGGGGCTATCTATGAAGGGAATAAGGGGCCATCTATGTAGGGAATAAGGGGCCATCTATGTAGGGAATAAGGGGCCATCTATGTAGGGAATAAGGGCCATCTATGAAAGGAATAAGGGACCATCTATGTAGGGAATAAGGGGCCATCTATGTTGGGAACAAGGGGGCATCTATGTAGGGAATAAGGGGCCATCTATGAAGGGAATAAGGGGCCATCTATGAAGGGAATAAGGGGCCATCTATGTAGGGAATAAGGGGCCATCTATGTAGGGAATAGGGGGCCATCTATGTAGGGAATAAGGGGCCATCTATGAAGGGAATAAGGGGCCATCTATGAAGGGAATAAGGGGCCATCTATGAAGGGAATAAGGGGCCATCTATGAAGGGAATAAGGGGCCATCTATGAAGGGATTAAGGGGCCATCTATGTAGGGAATAAGGGGCCATCTATGAAGGGAATAAGGGGCCATCTATGAAGGGAATAAGGGGCCATCTATGAAGGGAATAAGGGGCCATCTATGAAGGGAATAAGGGGCCATCTATGAAGGGAATAAGGGGTCATCTATGTAGGGAATAAGGGGGCATCTATGAAGGGAATAAGGGGCCATCTATGTAGGGAATAAGGGGCCATCTATGTAGGGAATAAGGGGCCATCTATGAAGGGAATAAGGGGCCATCTATGAAGGGAATAAGGGGCCATCTATGAAGGGAATAAGGGGTCATCTATGTAGGGAATAAGGGGCCATCTATGTAGGGAATAAGGGGCAATCTACGTAGGGAATAAGGGGCCATCTATGAAGGGAATAAGGGGCCATCTATGTAGGGAATAAGTGGCCATCTATGTAGGGAATAGGGGGGCATCTATGTAGGGAATAAGGGGCCATCTATGTTGGAAACAAGGGGCCATCTATGTAGGGAATAAGGGGCCATCTATGTAGGGAATAAGGGGCCATCTATGTAGGGAATAAGGGGCCATCTATGTAGGGAATAAGGGGCCATCTATGTAGGGAATAGGAGCCATCTATGCAGGGAATAAGGGGCTATCTATGTAGGGAATAAGGGGGCATCTATGAAGGGAATAAGGGGCCATCTATGAAGGGAATAAGGGGCCATCTATGTAGGGAATAAGGGGCCATCTATGTAGGGAATAAGGGGCCATCTATGTAGGGAATAGGGGGCCATCTATGTAGGGAATAAGGGGCCATCTATGAAGGGAATAAGGGGCCATCTATGAAGGGAATAAGGGGCCATCTATGAAGGGAATAAGGGGTCATCTATGTAGGGAATAAGGGGCCATCTATGTAGGGAATAAGGGGCCATCTATGAAGGGAATAAGGGGCAATCTACGTAGGGAATAAGGGGCCATCTATGTAGGGAATAAGGGGCCATCTATGTAGGGAATAGGGGGGCATCTATGTAGGGAATAAGGGGCCATCTATGTTGGAAACAAGGGGCCATCTATGTAGGGAATAAGGGGCCATCTATGTAGGGAATAAGGGGCCATCTATGTAGGGAATAAGGGGCCATCTATGTAGGGAATAAGGGGCCATCTATGTAGGGAATAGGAGCCATCTATGTAGGGAATAAGGGGCTATCTATGTAGGGAATAAGGGGCCATCTATGTAGGGAATAAGGGGCCATCTATGAAGGGAATAAGGGGCCATCTATGTAGGGAATAAGGGGCCATCTATGTAGGGAATAAGGGGCTATCTATGTAGGGAATAAGGGGCCATCTATGTAGGGAATAAGGGGCCATCTATGTAGGGAATAGGAGCCATCTATGTAGGGAATAAGGGGCTATCTATGTAGGGAATAAGGGGCCATCTATGTAGGGAATAAGGGGCCATCTATGTAGGGAATAAGGGGCCATCTATGTAGGGAATAAGGGGCCATCTATGTAGGGAATAAGGGGCCATCTATGTAGGGAATAAGGGGCTATCTATGTAGGGAATAGGGGGGCATCTATGTAGGGAATAAGGGGCCATCTATGTTGGAAACAAGGGGCCATCTATGTAGGGAATAAGGGGCCATCTATGTAGGGAATAAGGGGCCATCTATGTAGGGAATAAGGGGCCATCTATGTAGGGAATAAGGGGCCATCTATGTAGGGAATAGGAGCCATCTATGTAGGGAATAAGGGGCTATCTATGTAGGGAATAAGGGGCCATCTATGTAGGGAATAAGGGGCCATCTATGTAGGGAATAAGGGGCCATCTATGTAGGGAATAAGGGGCCATCTATGTAGGGAATAAGGGGCCATCTATGTAGGGAATAAGGGGCTATCTATGTAGGGAATAAGGGGCCATCTATGTAGGGAATAGGGGGCCATCTATGAAGGGAATAAGGGGCCATCTATGAAGGGAATAATGGGCCATCTATGAAGGGAATAAGGGGCCATAAATGTAGGGAATAAGGGGCCATCTATGAAGGGAATAAGGGGCCATCTATGAAGGGAATAAGGGGCCATATATGAAGGGAATAAGGGGCCATCTATGCAGGGAATAACTGGCCATCTATGAAGGGAATAAGGGGCCATCTATGAAGGGAATAAGGGGCCATATATGAAGGGAATAAGGGGCCATCTATGAAGGGAATAAGGGGCCATCTATGAAGGGAATAAGGGGCCATCTATGCAGGGAATAACTGGCCATCTATGAAGGGAATACGGGGTCATTTATGTAGGGAATAAGGGGCCATCTATGTAGGGAATAAGGGGCCATCTATGAAGGGAATAAGGGGCCATCTATGTAGGGAATAAGGGGCCATCTATGTAGGGAATAAGGGGCCATCTATGTAGGGAATAAGGGGCCATCTATGTAGGGAATAAGGGGCCATCTATGTAGGGAATAAGGGGCCATCTATGTAGGGAATAAGGGGCCATCTATGTAGGGAATAGGAGCCATCTATGCAGGGAATAAGGGGCTATCTATGTAGGGAATAGGAGCCATCTATGCAGGGAATAAGGGGCTATCTATGTAGGGAATAAGGGGGCATCTATGAAGGGAATAAGGGGCCATCTATGAAGGGAATAAGGGGCCATCTATGTAGGGAATAAGGGGCCATCTATGTAGGGAATAAGGGGCCATCTATGTAGGGAATAGGGGACCATCTATGTAGGGAATAAGGGGCCATCTATGAAGGGAATAAGGGGCCATCTATGAAGGGAATAAGGGGCCATCTATGAAGGGAATAAGGGGTCATCTATGTAGGGAATAAGGGGCCATCTATGTAGGGAATAAGGGGCCATCTATGAAGGGAATAAGGGGCCATCTACGTAGGGAATAAGGGGCCATCTATGAAGGGAATAAGGGGCCATCTATGTAGGGAATAAGGGGCCATCTATGTAGGGAATAGGGGGGCATCTATGTAGGGAATAAGGGGCCATCTATGTTGGAAACAAGGGGCCATCTATGTAGGGAATAAGGGGCCATCTATGTAGGGAATAAGGGGCCATCTATGTAGGGAATAAGGGGCCATCTATGTAGGGAATAGGGGGCCATCTATGTAGGGAATAGGAGCCATCTATGTAGGGAATAAGGGGCTATCTATGTAGGGAATAAGGGGCCATCTATGTAGGGAATAAGGGGCCATCTATGAAGGGAATAAGGGGCCATCTATGTAGGGAATAAGGGGCCATCTATGTAGGGAATAAGGGGCCATCTATGTAGGGAATAAGGGGCCATTTTTTTACGGAATAAGGGGCTATCTATGTAGGGAATAAGGGGCCATCTATGTAGGGAATAGGGGGCCATCTATGTAGGGAATAAGGGGCCATCTATGAAGGGAATAATGGGCCATCTATGAAGGGAATAAGGGGCCATCAATGTAGGGAATAAGGGGCCATCTATGAAGTGAATAAGGGGCCATCTATGAAGGGAATAAGGGGCCATATATGAAGTGAATAAGGGGCCATCTATGAAGGGAATAAGGGGCCATCTATGAAGGGAATAAGGGGCCATCTATGAAGGGAATAAGGGGCCATCTATGAAGGGAATACGGGGTCATTTATGTAGGGAATAAGGGGCCATCTATGTAGGGAATAAGGGGCCATCTATGAAGGGAATAAGGGGCCATCTATGTAGGGAATAAGGGGCCATCTATGTAGGGAATAAGGGGCCATCTATGTAGGGAATAAGGGGCCATCTATGAAGGGAATAAGGGGCCATCTATGTAGGGAATAAGGGGCCATCTATGTAGGGAATAGGGGGCCATCTATGTAGGGAATAAGGGGCCATCTATGTTGGAAACAAGGGGCCATCTATGTAGGGAATAAGGGGCCATCTATGTAGGGAATAAGGGGCCATCTATGTAGGGAATAAGGGGCCATCTATGTAGGGAATAAGGGGCCATCTATGTAGGGAATAGGGGCCATCTATGTAGGGAATAAGGGGCCATCTATGAAGGGAATAAGGGGCCATCTATGAAGGGAATAAGGGGCCATCTATGAAGGGAATAAGGGGTCATCTATGAAGGGAATAAGGGGCCATCTATGTAGGGAATAAGGGGCCATCTATGAAGGGAATAAGGGGCCATCTATGAAGGGAATAAGGTGCCATCTATGTAGGGAATATGGGGCCATCTATGTAGGGAATAAGGGGCCATCTATTTAGGGAATAAGGGGCTATCTATGTAGGGAATAAGGGGCCATCTATGTAGGGAATAGGGGGCCATCTATGTAGGGAATAGGAGCCATCTATGTAGGGAATAAGGGGCTATCTATGTAGGGAATAAGGGGCCATCTATGTAGGGAATAAGGGGCCATCTATGTAGGGAATAAGGGGCCATCTATGTAGGGAATAAGGGGCCATCTATGTAGGGAATAAGGGGCCATCTATGTAGGGAATAAGGGGCTATCTATGTAGGGAATAAGGGGCCATCTATGTAGGGAATAGGGGGCCATCTATGAAGGGAATAAGGGGCCATCTATGAAGGGAATAATGGGCCATCTATGAAGGGAATAAGGGGCCATAAATGTAGGGAATAAGGGGCCATCTATGAAGGGAATAAGGGGCCATCTATGAAGGGAATAAGGGGCCATATATGAAGGGAATAAGGGGCCATCTATGCAGGGAATAACTGGCCATCTATGAAGGGAATAAGGGGCCATCTATGAAGGGAATAAGGGGCCATATATGAAGGGAATAAGGGGCCATCTATGAAGGGAATAAGGGGCCATCTATGAAGGGAATAAGGGGCCATCTATGCAGGGAATAACTGGCCATCTATGAAGGGAATACGGGGTCATTTATGTAGGGAATAAGGGGCCATCTATGTAGGGAATAAGGGGCCATCTATGAAGGGAATAAGGGGCCATCTATGTAGGGAATAAGGGGCCATCTATGTAGGGAATAAGGGGCCATCTATGTAGGGAATAAGGGGCCATCTATGTAGGGAATAAGGGGCCATCTATGTAGGGAATAAGGGGCCATCTATGTAGGGAATAAGGGGCCATCTATGTAGGGAATAAGGGGCCATCTATGAAGGGAATAAGGGGCCATCTATGTAGGGAATAAGGGGCCATCTATGTAGGGAATAAGGGGCCATCTATGTAGGGAATAAGGGGCCATTTTTTTACGGAATAAGGGGCTATCTATGTAGGGAATAAGGGGCCATCTATGTAGGGAATAGGGGGCCATCTATGTAGGGAATAAGGGGCCATCTATGAAGGGAATAATGGGCCATCTATGAAGGGAATAAGGGGCCATCAATGTAGGGAATAAGGGGCCATCTATGAAGTGAATAAGGGGCCATCTAAGAAGGGAATAAGGGGCCATATATGAAGTGAATAAGGGGCCATCTATGAAGGGAATAAGGGGCCATCTATGAAGGGAATAAGGGGCCATCTATGAAGGGAATAAGGGGCCATCTATGAAGGGAATACGGGGTCATTTATGTAGGGAATAAGGGGCCATCTATGTAGGGAATAAGGGGCCATCTATGAAGGGAATAAGGGGCCATCTATGTAGGGAATAAGGGGCCATCTATGTAGGGAATAAGGGGCCATCTATGTAGGGAATAAGGGGCCATCTATGAAGGGAATAAGGGGCCATCTATGTAGGGAATAAGGGGCCATCTATGTAGGGAATAGGGGGCCATCTATGTAGGGAATAAGGGGCCATCTATGTTGGAAACAAGGGGCCATCTATGTAGGGAATAAGGGGCCATCTATGTAGGGAATAAGGGGCCATCTATGTAGGGAATAAGGGGCCATCTATGTAGGGAATAAGGGGCCATCTATGTAGGGAATAGGGGCCATCTATGTAGGGAATAAGGGGCCATCTATGAAGGGAATAAGGGGCCATCTATGAAGGGAATAAGGGGCCATCTATGAAGGGAATAAGGGGTCATCTATGAAGGGAATAAGGGGCCATCTATGTAGGGAATAAGGGGCCATCTATGAAGGGAATAAGGGGCCATCTATGAAGGGAATAAGGTGCCATCTATGTAGGGAATATGGGGCCATCTATGTAGGGAATAAGGGGCCATCTATTTAGGGAATAAGGGGCTATCTATGTAGGGAATAAGGGGCCATCTATGTAGGGAATAGGGGGCCATCTATGTAGGGAATAGGAGCCATCTATGTAGGGAATAAGGGGCTATCTATGTAGGGAATAAGGGGCCATCTATGTAGGGAATAAGGGGCCATCTATGTAGGGAATAAGGGGCCATCTATGTAGGGAATAAGGGGCCATCTATGTAGGGAATAAGGGGCCATCTATGTAGGGAATAAGGGGCTATCTATGTAGGGAATAAGGGGCCATCTATGTAGGGAATAGGGGGCCATCTATGAAGGGAATAAGGGGCCATCTATGAAGGGAATAAGGGGCCATCTATGTAGGGAATAAGGGGCCATCTATGTAGGGAATAGGGGACCATCTATGTAGGGAATAAGGGGCCATCTATGAAGGGAATAAGGGGCCATCTATGAAGGGAATAAGGGGCCATCTATGAAGGGAATAAGGGGCCATCTATGTAGGGAATAAGGGGCCATCTATGTAGGGAATAAGGGGCCATCTATGAAGGGAATAAGGGGCCATCTATGTAGGGAATAAGGGGCCATCTATGAAGGGAATAAGGGGCCATCTATGTAGGGAATAAGGGGCCATCTATGTAGGGAATAGGGGGGCATCTATGTAGGGAATAAGGGGCCATCTATGTTGGAAACAAGGGGCCATCTATGTAGGGAATAAGGGGCCATCTATGTAGGGAATAAGGGGCCATCTATGTAGGGAATAAGGGGCCATCTATGTAGGGAATAAGGGGCCATCTATGTAGGGAATAGGGGCCATCTATGTAGGGAATAAGGGGCCATCTATGTAGGGAATAAGGGGCCATCTATGTAGGGAATAAGGGGCCATCTATGAAGGGAATAAGGGGCCATCTATGTAGGGAATAAGGGGCCATCTATGTAGGGAATAAGGGGCCATCTATGTAGGGAATAAGGGGCCATTTTTTTACGGAATAAGGGGCTATCTATGTAGGGAATAAGGGGCCATCTATGTAGGGAATAGGGGGCCATCTATGTAGGGAATAAGGGGCCATCTATGAAGGGAATAAGGGGCCATCTATGTAAGGGAATAAGGGGACCATCTATGTAGGGAATAAGGGGCCATCTATGAAGGGAATAAGGGGCCATCTATGAAGGGAATAAGGGGCCATCTATGAAGGGAATAAGGGGTCATCTATGTAGGGAATAAGGGGCCATCTATGTAGGGAATAAGGGGCCATCTATGAAGGGAATAAGGGGCCATCTACGTAGGGAATAAGGGGCCATCTATGAAGGGAATAAGGGGCCATCTATGTAGGGAATAAGGGGCCATCTATGTAGGGAATAGGGGGGCATCTATGTAGGGAATAAGGGGCCATCTATGTTGGAAACAAGGGGCCATCTATGTAGGGAATAAGGGGCCATCTATGTAGGGAATAAGGGGCCATCTATGTAGGGAATAAGGGGCCATCTATGTAGGGAATAGGGGGCCATCTATGTAGGGAATAGGAGCCATCTATGTAGGGAATAAGGGGCTATCTATGTAGGGAATAAGGGGCCATCTATGTAGGGAATAAGGGGCCATCTATGAAGGGAATAAGGGGCCATCTATGTAGGGAATAAGGGGCCATCTATGTAGGGAATAAGGGGCCATCTATGTAGGGAATAAGGGGCCATTTTTTTACGGAATAAGGGGCTATCTATGTAGGGAATAAGGGGCCATCTATGTAGGGAATAGGGGGCCATCTATGTAGGGAATAAGGGGCCATCTATGAAGGGAATAATGGGCCATCTATGAAGGGAATAAGGGGCCATCAATGTAGGGAATAAGGGGCCATCTATGAAGTGAATAAGGGGCCATCTATGAAGGGAATAAGGGGCCATATATGAAGTGAATAAGGGGCCATCTATGAAGGGAATAAGGGGCCATCTATGAAGGGAATAAGGGGCCATCTATGAAGGGAATAAGGGGCCATCTATGAAGGGAATACGGGGTCATTTATGTAGGGAATAAGGGGCCATCTATGTAGGGAATAAGGGGCCATCTATGAAGGGAATAAGGGGCCATCTATGTAGGGAATAAGGGGCCATCTATGTAGGGAATAAGGGGCCATCTATGTAGGGAATAAGGGGCCATCTATGAAGGGAATAAGGGGCCATCTATGTAGGGAATAAGGGGCCATCTATGTAGGGAATAGGGGGCCATCTATGTAGGGAATAAGGGGCCATCTATGTTGGAAACAAGGGGCCATCTATGTAGGGAATAAGGGGCCATCTATGTAGGGAATAAGGGGCCATCTATGTAGGGAATAAGGGGCCATCTATGTAGGGAATAAGGGGCCATCTATGTAGGGAATAGGGGCCATCTATGTAGGGAATAAGGGGCCATCTATGAAGGGAATAAGGGGCCATCTATGAAGGGAATAAGGGGCCATCTATGAAGGGAATAAGGGGTCATCTATGAAGGGAATAAGGGGCCATCTATGTAGGGAATAAGGGGCCATCTATGAAGGGAATAAGGGGCCATCTATGAAGGGAATAAGGTGCCATCTATGTAGGGAATATGGGGCCATCTATGTAGGGAATAAGGGGCCATCTATTTAGGGAATAAGGGGCTATCTATGTAGGGAATAAGGGGCCATCTATGTAGGGAATAGGGGGCCATCTATGTAGGGAATAGGAGCCATCTATGTAGGGAATAAGGGGCTATCTATGTAGGGAATAAGGGGCCATCTATGTAGGGAATAAGGGGCCATCTATGTAGGGAATAAGGGGCCATCTATGTAGGGAATAAGGGGCCATCTATGTAGGGAATAAGGGGCCATCTATGTAGGGAATAAGGGGCTATCTATGTAGGGAATAAGGGGCCATCTATGTAGGGAATAGGGGGCCATCTATGAAGGGAATAAGGGGCCATCTATGAAGGGAATAATGGGCCATCTATGAAGGGAATAAGGGGCCATAAATGTAGGGAATAAGGGGCCATCTATGAAGGGAATAAGGGGCCATCTATGAAGGGAATAAGGGGCCATATATGAAGGGAATAAGGGGCCATCTATGCAGGGAATAACTGGCCATCTATGAAGGGAATAAGGGGCCATCTATGAAGGGAATAAGGGGCCATATATGAAGGGAATAAGGGGCCATCTATGAAGGGAATAAGGGGCCATCTATGAAGGGAATAAGGGGCCATCTATGCAGGGAATAACTGGCCATCTATGAAGGGAATACGGGGTCATTTATGTAGGGAATAAGGGGCCATCTATGTAGGGAATAAGGGGCCATCTATGAAGGGAATAAGGGGCCATCTATGTAGGGAATAAGGGGCCATCTATGTAGGGAATAAGGGGCCATCTATGTAGGGAATAAGGGGCCATCTATGTAGGGAATAAGGGGCCATCTATGTAGGGAATAAGGGGCCATCTATGTAGGGAATAAGGGGCCATCTATGTAGGGAATAAGGGGCCATCTATGAAGGGAATAAGGGGCCATCTATGTAGGGAATAAGGGGCCATCTATGTAGGGAATAAGGGGCCATCTATGTAGGGAATAAGGGGCCATTTTTTTACGGAATAAGGGGCTATCTATGTAGGGAATAAGGGGCCATCTATGTAGGGAATAGGGGGCCATCTATGTAGGGAATAAGGGGCCATCTATGAAGGGAATAATGGGCCATCTATGAAGGGAATAAGGGGCCATCAATGTAGGGAATAAGGGGCCATCTATGAAGTGAATAAGGGGCCATCTAAGAAGGGAATAAGGGGCCATATATGAAGTGAATAAGGGGCCATCTATGAAGGGAATAAGGGGCCATCTATGAAGGGAATAAGGGGCCATCTATGAAGGGAATAAGGGGCCATCTATGAAGGGAATACGGGGTCATTTATGTAGGGAATAAGGGGCCATCTATGTAGGGAATAAGGGGCCATCTATGAAGGGAATAAGGGGCCATCTATGTAGGGAATAAGGGGCCATCTATGTAGGGAATAAGGGGCCATCTATGTAGGGAATAAGGGGCCATCTATGAAGGGAATAAGGGGCCATCTATGTAGGGAATAAGGGGCCATCTATGTAGGGAATAGGGGGCCATCTATGTAGGGAATAAGGGGCCATCTATGTTGGAAACAAGGGGCCATCTATGTAGGGAATAAGGGGCCATCTATGTAGGGAATAAGGGGCCATCTATGTAGGGAATAAGGGGCCATCTATGTAGGGAATAAGGGGCCATCTATGTAGGGAATAGGGGCCATCTATGTAGGGAATAAGGGGCCATCTATGAAGGGAATAAGGGGCCATCTATGAAGGGAATAAGGGGCCATCTATGAAGGGAATAAGGGGTCATCTATGAAGGGAATAAGGGGCCATCTATGTAGGGAATAAGGGGCCATCTATGAAGGGAATAAGGGGCCATCTATGAAGGGAATAAGGTGCCATCTATGTAGGGAATTTGGGGCCATCTATGTAGGGAATAAGGGGCCATCTATTTAGGGAATAAGGGGCTATCTATGTAGGGAATAAGGGGCCATCTATGTAGGGAATAGGGGGCCATCTATGTAGGGAATAGGAGCCATCTATGTAGGGAATAAGGGGCTATCTATGTAGGGAATAAGGGGCCATCTATGTAGGGAATAAGGGGCCATCTATGTAGGGAATAAGGGGCCATCTATGTAGGGAATAAGGGGCCATCTATGTAGGGAATAAGGGGCCATCTATGTAGGGAATAAGGGGCTATCTATGTAGGGAATAAGGGGCCATCTATGTAGGGAATAGGGGGCCATCTATGAAGGGAATAAGGGGCCATCTATGAAGGGAATAATGGGCCATCTATGAAGGGAATAAGGGGCCATAAATGTAGGGAATAAGGGGCCATCTATGAAGGGAATAAGGGGCCATCTATGAAGGGAATAAGGGGCCATATATGAAGGGAATAAGGGGCCATCTATGCAGGGAATAACTGGCCATCTATGAAGGGAATAAGGGGCCATCTATGAAGGGAATAAGGGGCCATATATGAAGGGAATAAGGGGCCATCTATGAAGGGAATAAGGGGCCATCTATGAAGGGAATAAGGGGCCATCTATGCAGGGAATAACTGGCCATCTATGAAGGGAATACGGGGTCATTTATGTAGGGAATAAGGGGCCATCTATGTAGGGAATAAGGGGCCATCTATGAAGGGAATAAGGGGCCATCTATGTAGGGAATAAGGGGCCATCTATGTAGGGAATAAGGGGCCATCTATGTAGGGAATAAGGGGCCATCTATGTAGGGAATAAGGGGCCATCTATGTAGGGAATAAGGGGCCATCTATGTAGGGAATAAGGGGCCATCTATGTAGGGAATAGGAGCCATCTATGCAGGGAATAAGGGGCTATCTATGTAGGGAATAGGAGCCATCTATGCAGGGAATAAGGGGCTATCTATGTAGGGAATAAGGGGGCATCTATGAAGGGAATAAGGGGCCATCTATGAAGGGAATAAGGGGCCATCTATGTAGGGAATAAGGGGCCATCTATGTAGGGAATAAGGGGCCATCTATGTAGGGAATAGGGGACCATCTATGTAGGGAATAAGGGGCCATCTATGAAGGGAATAAGGGGCCATCTATGAAGGGAATAAGGGGCCATCTATGAAGGGAATAAGGGGTCATCTATGTAGGGAATAAGGGGCCATCTATGTAGGGAATAAGGGGCCATCTATGAAGGGAATAAGGGGCCATCTACGTAGGGAATAAGGGGCCATCTATGAAGGGAATAAGGGGCCATCTATGTAGGGAATAAGGGGCCATCTATGTAGGGAATAGGGGGGCATCTATGTAGGGAATAAGGGGCCATCTATGTTGGAAACAAGGGGCCATCTATGTAGGGAATAAGGGGCCATCTATGTAGGGAATAAGGGGCCATCTATGTAGGGAATAAGGGGCCATCTATGTAGGGAATAGGGGGCCATCTATGTAGGGAATAGGAGCCATCTATGTAGGGAATAAGGGGCTATCTATGTAGGGAATAAGGGGCCATCTATGTAGGGAATAAGGGGCCATCTATGAAGGGAATAAGGGGCCATCTATGTAGGGAATAAGGGGCCATCTATGTAGGGAATAAGGGGCCATCTATGTAGGGAATAAGGGGCCATTTTTTTACGGAATAAGGGGCTATCTATGTAGGGAATAAGGGGCCATCTATGTAGGGAATAGGGGGCCATCTATGTAGGGAATAAGGGGCCATCTATGAAGGGAATAATGGGCCATCTATGAAGGGAATAAGGGGCCATCAATGTAGGGAATAAGGGGCCATCTATGAAGTGAATAAGGGGCCATCTATGAAGGGAATAAGGGGCCATATATGAAGTGAATAAGGGGCCATCTATGAATTGAATAAGGGGCCATCTATGAAGGGAATAAGGGGCCATCTATGAAGGGAATAAGGGGCCATCTATGAAGGGAATACGGGGTCATTTATGTAGGGAATAAGGGGCCATCTATGTAGGGAATAAGGGGCCATCTATGAAGGGAATAAGGGGCCATCTATGTAGGGAATAAGGGGCCATCTATGTAGGGAATAAGGGGCCATCTATGTAGGGAATAAGGGGCCATCTATGAAGGGAATAAGGGGCCATCTATGTAGGGAATAAGGGGCCATCTATGTAGGGAATAGGGGGCCATCTATGTAGGGAATAAGGGGCCATCTATGTTGGAAACAAGGGGCCATCTATGTAGGGAATAAGGGGCCATCTATGTAGGGAATAAGGGGCCATCTATGTAGGGAATAAGGGGCCATCTATGTAGGGAATAAGGGGCCATCTATGTAGGGAATAGGGGC
This sequence comes from Salvelinus fontinalis, assembly GCF_029448725.1. Taxonomy (NCBI): domain Eukaryota; kingdom Metazoa; phylum Chordata; class Actinopteri; order Salmoniformes; family Salmonidae; genus Salvelinus; species Salvelinus fontinalis. Next base: position 5,867,619 of record NC_074675.1, read on the forward strand.
CATCTATGTAGGGAATAAGGGGCCATCTATGAAGGGAATAAGGGGCCATCTATGAAGGGAATAAGGGGCCATCTATGAAGGGAATAAGGGGTCATCTATGAAGGGAATAAGGGGCCATCTATGTAGGGAATAAGGGGCCATCTATGAAGGGAATAAGGGGCCATCTATGAAGGGAATAAGGTGCCATCTATGTAGGGAATATGGGGCCATCTATGTAGGGAATAAGGGGCCATCTATTTAGGGAATAAGGGGCTATCTATGTAGGGAATAAGGGGCCATCTATGTAGGGAATAGGGGGCCATCTATGTAGGGAATAAGGGGCCATCTATGAAGGGAATAAGGGGCCATCTATGTAGGGAATAAGGGGCCATCTATGTAGGGAATAAGGGGCTATCTATGTAGGGAATAAGGGGCCATCTATGTAGGGAATAAGGGGCCATCTATGTAGGGAATAAGGGGCCATCTATGTAGGGAATAGGGGGCCATCTATGTAGGGAATAAGAGGCCATCTATGTAGGGAATAAGGGGCCATCTATGTAGGGAATAGGGGGGCATTTGGGACACAGGGACAGTGCCAGTGAAATGCTTCACAGCGATTTATCACGTCTGGGGGAAACAATAGGTTTAGCATTAATATCCATCAGAGAGTGACTGTAATTACCCCTTACTATCGACCGCAGCAGCCGGCGGGGACAGGAGTGTCCTGCCATACCTGCTGCCTGCTGCCTGGGCCGAGCTTCAAGGTAGATGGCTGGTAGATGCCAAGCTGCCTGGGCTGAGCTTCAAGGTAGATGACTGGTAGATGACAAGCTGCCTGGGCTGAGCTTCAAGGTAGATGGCTGGTAGATGACAAGCTGCCTGGGCTGAACTTCAAGGTAGATGGCTGGTAGATGACAAGCTGCCTGGGCCGAGCTTCAAGGTAGATGGCTGGTAGATGACAAGCTGCCTGGGCTGAGCTTCAAGGTAGATGGCTGGTAGATGACAAGCTGCCTGGGCTGAACTTCAAGGTAGATGGCTGGTAGATGACAAGCTGCCTGGGCTGAGCTTCAAGGTAGATGGCTGGTAGATGACAAGCTCAGTTATCCCAAAGGTAAACGTGTCCCTTCTGAACTTAGGGTTGTGTACCAAATGGCATTCTATTCCCTATATAGTGCACTACTTTTGACCAAGGCCTGTAGGGAGCTCCAGCTGCTCCCCATAGGGCTATGAGCAAAAGTAGGGCACTATATAGGGAATAGGGTGCCATTTGATACACAGACTAGGACGAAAGGCTGCAAGACTTTCACTAGACTATAACGCCTGGTTTGTGAGAGCCAAACACTCCACCGAGTGCTTTGTATAAACATGTTCAGCCTGGCTAACCCTGCCCCTAACCTTAACCTTAACTCTTTAACCTAACCCCTAACCCTAACCCTCCCCTAGCCTAGCTAACGTTGTTCCAGGTTTTAGTCTCGTTCTGCTAATGACATGGTTATTGTTCCAGGTTTTAGTCTCATTCTACTAATGACATGGTTATTGTTCCAGGTTTTAGTCTTATTCTACTAATGACATGGTTATTGTTACAGGTTTTAGTCTCATTCTACTAATGACATGGTTATTGTTCCAGGTTTTAGTCTCATTCTACTAATGACATGGTTATTGTTCCAGGTTTTAGTCTCATTCTGCTAATGACATGGTTATTGTTCCAGGTTTTAGTCTCATTCTACTAATGACATGGTTATTGTTCCAGGTTTTAGTCTCATTCTGCTAATGACATGGTTATTGTTATTGTTCCAGGTTTTAGTCTCATTCTACTAATGATATGGTTATTGTTCCAGGTTTTAGTCTCATTCTACTAATGACATGGTTATTGTTCCAGGTTTTAGTCTCATTCTACTAATGACATAGTTATTGTTCCAGGTTTTAGTCTCATTCTACTAATGACATGGTTATTGTTCCAGGTTTTTGTCTCATTCTACTAATGACATGGTTATTGTTCCAGGTTTTAGTCTCATTCTACTAATGACATGGTTATTGTTCCAGGTTTTAGTCTCATTCTACTAATGACATGGTTATTGTTGTTGTTCCAGGTTTTAGTCTCATTCTGCTAATGACATGGTTATTGTTCCAGGTTTTAGTCTCATTCTACTAATGACATGGTTATTGTTCCAGGTTTTAGTCTCATTCTACTAATGACATGGTTATTGTTGTTGTTCCAGGTTTTAGTCTCATTCTACTAATGACATGGTTATTGTTATTGTTCCAGGTTTTAGTCTCATTCTACTAATGACATGGTTATTGTTCCAGGTTTTAGTCTCATTCTGCTAATGACATGGTTATTGTTCCAGGTTTTAGTCTCATTCTACTAATGACATGGTTATTGTTCCAGGTTTTAGTCTCATTCTACTAATGGCATGGTTATTGTTCCAGGTTTTAGTCTCATTCTACTAATGACATGGTTATTGTTGTTGTTCCAGGTTTTAGTCTCATTCTACTAATGACATGGTTATTGTTGTTGTTCCAGGTTTTAGTCTCATTCTGCTAATGACATGGTTATTGTTATTGTTCCAGGTTTGAGTCTCATTCTACTAATGACATGGTTATTGTTCCAGGTTTTAGTGTCATTCTACTAATGACATGGTTATTGTTCCAGGTTTTAGTCTCATTCTACTAATGACATGGTTATTGTTCCAGGTTTTAGTCTCATTCTACTAATGACATGGTTATTGTTCCAGGTTTTAGTCTCATACTGCTAATGACATGGTTATTGTTCCAGGTTTTAGTCTCATTCTACTAATGACATGGTTATTGTTCCAGGTTTTAGTCTCATACTGCTAATGACATGGTTATTGTTCCAGGTTTTAGTCTCATTCTACTAATGACATGGTTATTGTTATTGTTCCAGGTTTTAGTCTCATTCTACTAATGACATGGTTATTGTTCCAGGTTTTAGTGTCATTCTGCTAATGACATGGTTATTGTTCCAGGTTTTAGTCTCATTCTACTAATGACATGGTTATTGTTCCAGGTTTTAGTGTCATTCTGCTAATGACATGGTTATTGTTCCAGGTTTTAGTCTCATTCTGCTAATGACATGGTTATTGTTCCAGGTTTTAGTCTCATTTTACTAATGACATGGTTATTGTTCCAGGTTTTAGTCTCATTCTACTAATGACATGGTTGTTGTTCTAGGTTTTAGTCTCATTCTACTAATGACATGGTTGTTCCAGGTTTTAGTCTCATTCTACTAATGACATGGTTATTGTTCCATGTTTTAGTCTCATTCTACTAATGACATGGTTGTTGTTCCAGGTTTTAGTCTCATTCTACTAATGACATGGTTATTGTTCCAGGTTTTAGTCTCATTCTACTAATGACATGGTTATTGTTCCAGGTTTTAGTCTCATTCTACTAATGACATGGTTATTGTTCCAGGTTTTAGTCTCATTCTACTAATGACATGGTTATTGTTCCAGGTTTTAGTCTCATTCTACTAATGACATGGTTATTGTTCAAGGTTTTAGTCTCATTCTACTAATGACATGGTTATTGTTCCAGGTTTTAGTCTCATTCTGCTAATGACATGGTTGTTGTTCCAGGTTTTAGTCTCATTCTACTAATGACATGGTTGTTCCAGGTTTTAGTCTCATTCTACTAATGACATGGTTATTGTTCCAGGTTTTAGTCTCATTCTGCTAATGACATGGTTATTGTTGTTGTTCCAGGTTTTAGTCTCATTCTGCTAATGACATTGTTATTGTTCCAGGTTTTAGTCTCATTCTACTAATGACATGGTTATTGTTGTTGTTCCAGGTTTTAGTCTCATTCTACTAATGACATGGTTATTGTTCCAAGTATTAGTCTCATTCTACTAATGACATGGTTATTGATCCAGGTTTTAGTCTCATTCTGCTAATGACATGGTTATTGTTCCAGGTTTTAGTCTCATTCTGCTAATGACATGGTTATTGTTGTTGTTCCGGGTTTTAGTCTCATTCTACTAATGACATGGTTATTGTTCCGGGTTTTAGTCTCATTCTACTAATGACATGGTTATTGTTCCAGGTTTTAGTCTCATTCTACTAATGACATGGTTATTGTTCCAGGTTTTAGTCTCATTCTGCTAATAACATGGTTATTGTTGTTGTTCCAGGTTTTAGTCTCATTCTACTAATGACATGGTTATTGTTCCAGGTTTTAGTCTCATTCTACTAATGACATGGTTATTGTTCCAGGTTTTAGTCTCATTCTACTAATGACATGGTTATTGTTCCAGGTTTTAGTCTCATTCTGCTAATGACATGGTTATTGTTCCAGGTTTTAGTCTCATTCTTCTAATGACATGGTTATTGTTCCAGGTTTTAGTCTCATTCTACTAATGACGTGGTTATTGTTATTGTTCCAGGTTTTAGTCTCATTCTACTAATGACATGGTTATTGTTCCAGGTTTTAGTCTCATTCTACTAATGACATGGTTATTGTTCCAGGTTTTAGTCTCATTCTACTAATGACATGGTTATTGTTCCAGGTTTTAGTCTCATTCTACTAATGACATGGTTATTGTTCCAGGCTTTAGTCTCATTTTACTAATGACATGGTTATTGTTCCGGGTTTTAGTCTCATTCTACTAATGACATGGTTATTGTTCCAGGTTTTAGTCTCATTCTGCTAATGACATGGTTATTGTTCCAGGTTTTAGTCTCATTCTACTAATGACATGGTTATTGTTCCAGGTTTTAGTCTCATTCTACTAATGACATGGTTATTGTTCCAGGTTTTAGTCTCATTCTACTAATGACATGGTTATTGTTCCAGGTTTTAGTCTCATTCTACTAATGACATGGTTATTGTTCGAGGATTTAGTCTTATTCTACTAATAACATGGTTCATTAATATTTCCAGGTTTCAGGGCTAAATTGAAAACGTTGTGCGTCGAAAGAAATTTTAAGAAAATATGTTTTTGTCAAAATGATCATGCAGATTCTCTGTACAGAACATCTCTGACAATATCAGTCTACCTTTAAACCTCTTGAATTGGGAATCATTGTGAGTTGGTGAATGCAATCACAGCAATTGGACAATGTTGCAAGACCCTAAGCCATTATTACAGAAAGTAATGGCCAGTGCTTTTACAGAGAGAGAGACAGAGAGAGAGAGAGTGAGAGAGAGGCAGAGAGAGAGAAAGGGGCAGAGAGAGAGAAATGGGCAGAGAGAGATAGAGGGGCAGAGAGGCAGAGAGAGAGAGAGGCAGAGAGAGAGAGAGAGGCAGAGGCAGAGAGAGAGAGGCAGAGAGAGAGAGAGGCAGAGGCAGAGAGAGAGAGGCAGAGAGAGAGAGGCAGCGAGTGAGAGAGGCAGCGAGAGAGAGAAAGAGACAGAGAGGGAGAAAGAGACAGAGAGGGAGAAAGAGACAGAGAGGGAGAAAGAGAGAGAGAGAGCGAGGCAGAGAGAGAGAGAAGCAGAGAGCGAGGCAGAGAGAGAGAGAGAGAGACAGAGAGAGAGAGAGAGAGAGACAGAGAGAGAGAGAGAAGCAGAGAGCGAGGGAGAGAGAGAGAGAGACAGAGAGAGAGAGAGAAGCAGAGAGCGAGGCAGAGAGCGAGGCAGAGAGCGAGGCAGAGAGAGAGAGCTCTGAACTGATGAGATGGTGGGATCAATATCTTCTGATAACATTTGGTCTCCATCAGTCCTCTCTGTGTACTGCTGCTTTTGTGAGTTCAGTACAATAACTCCACAGCACCACAGATCGTTGGCCTCCCTCTAAACTTCCCCGTCTCCCAGGTTATTGACTTGACACATGACGGAGGAGGAGAGAGGAGAGGGTTAACTAAAGCTTGGTTTTGGTCCTGGGTGTTTAGTGAAATAATCATTGTGGAAAATCAGACCACTACATTCAAGGAGTACCGTGTATGTGAGACTGTCACCCTTTAACCTGCAATAACACTGTATATCTGACTGTAGTACAACCTGGTCTTTGATTAATTTATAACAGAGAGAGAGAGAGAGAGAGAGAGAGAGAGAGAGAGAGAGAGAGAGAGAGAGAGAGAGAGAGAGAGAGAGAGAGAGAGAGAGAGAGAGAGAGAGAGAGAGGAGAGGAGAGGAGAGGAGAGGAGAGGAGAGGGTTAGAGAGAGAGAGGGTTAGAGAGAGAGAGGGTTAGAGAGAGAGAGAGCCGGCTGGTGAACAAGACTACAAGTAACAACATTATGTTTACATGCGTAGAAATGAAGGTCTTCAGGGGCTGGAGGACATTACACTACTGACATTACATTACTGACATGACAAGACATTACTGACATGACATTACTGAATTTACTGACATGACATTACTGACATGACATTACTGACATGACATTACTGACATGACATTACTGACATGACATTACTGACATGACGTTACTGACATGACATTACTGACATGACATTACTGACAAGACATTACTGACAAGACATTAGTGACAAGACATTAGTGACATGACATTACTGACATGACATTACTGACATGACATTACTGACATGACATTACTGCCATTACTGACATGACATTACTGACATTACTGACATGACATTACTGACATGACATTACTGACAAGACATTACATGACATTACTGACATGACATTACTGCAATTACTGACATGACATTACTGACATTACTGACATGACATTACTGACATGACATTACTGACATGACATTAGTGACAAGACATTACTGACATTACATTACTGACAAGACATTAGTGACAAGACATTAGTGACAAGACATTAGTGACAAGACATTAGTGACAATACATTACTGACTTGACATTAGTGACATGACATTAGTGACATAACATTAGTGACAAGACATTAGTGACATGATATTAGTGACATGACATTAGTGACAAGACATTAGTGACAAGACATTACTGACAAGACATTAGTGACATGACATTAGTGACAACACATTAGTGACAAGACATTAGTGACATGACATTAGTGACAAGACATTACTGACAAGACATTAGTGACATGACATTAGTGACAAGACATTAGTGACATGACATTAGTGACAAGACATTACTGACAAGACATTAGTGACAAGACATTAGTGACAAGACATTAGTGACATGACATTAGTGACAAGACATTACTGACAAGACATTAGTGACAAGACGTTACTGACAAGACATTAGTGACAAGACATTAGTGACAAGACATTAGTGACAAGACGTTAGTGACAAGACGTTAGCGACAAGACATTACTGACAAGACATTACATGACATTACATGACATTACTGACATGACATTAGTGACAAGACATTAGTGACAACACATTAGTGACATGACATTACTGACATGACATTAGTGACAAGACAGTAGTGACAAGACATTAGTGACATGACATTAGTGACAAGACATTTGTGACATGACATTAGTGACAAGACATTAGTGACAAGACATTAGTGACAAGACATTAATGACATGACATTAGTGACAAGACATTAGTGACAAGACATTAGTGACAACACATTAGTGACAAGACGTTAGTGACATGACATTAGTGACATGACATTAGTGACAAGACATTAGTGACATGACATTAGTGACATGACATTAGTGACATGACATTAGTGACAAGACATTAGTGACATGACATTAGTGACAACACATTAGTGACATGACATTAGTGACAAGACATTAGTGACAAGACATTAGTGACAAGACATTTGTGACAAGACATTAGTGACAAGACATCAGTGACAAGACATTAGTGACAAGACATTAGTGACAAGACATTAGTGACATGACATTAGTGACAAGACATTAGTGACAAGACATTAGTGACAAGACATTAGTGACAAGACATTAGTGACAAGACATTAGTGACAAGACATTAGTGACATGACATTAGTGGCAAGACATTAGTGACAAGACATTAGTGACATGACATTAGTGACAAGACATTAGTGACATGACATTAGTGACATGACATTAGTGACAAGACATTAGTGACAACACATTAGTGACATGACATTAGTGACAAGACATTAGTGACAAGACATTAGTGACAAGACATTAGTGACATGACATTAGTGACAACACATTAGTGACATGACATTAGTGACAAGACATTAGTGACAAGACATTCGTGACAAGACATTAGTGACTAGTGATGATATTAAGCAGAAGTGAGGAAGTGAGGAATTCCAGGTTAGATTAGGAGGGATTGGTCTAAAAGTGTAAAGATTTGTCAGAGGTTACGTCTCTCTTTCAGGCTCCCAAATGATTCATGAGTTCATTCCATTTCCATTTTGACATTCTTCCATTTCTCTCTCCCTAAAGACTCTAGAATGGGGAAGTAGGAGGTAGAGGAAGAGGGTGGGGGTTGGTTGTTGAAGAGAAGGGCCTGAGGGTAGGAGTGGGGGTGGGTTCACCTCCCGTTGATGTCAATCCCTGGGGGTCAATGCATTACCAAGAGTAGAAGGGGGAATGAGGGGAAGGGGGCTGAGATACTCAGTGTGTTCCTCTGCAGACAGGGCAGAAAGTAGCGGATGGGGTGATGGAGAAATGAAGATGTGATCTGGCTGTCCCTCTCCATCCTCCATCCCTTTATCCTCCCAGCTCTTTACAGCATGGTCCTGTCTCCTCTTTACAGCATGGTCCTGTCTCCTCTTTACAGCATGGTCCTGTCTCCTCTTTACAGCATGGTCCTGTCTCCTCTTTACAGCATGGTCCTGTCTCCTCTTTACAGCATGGTCCTGTCTCCTCTTTACAGCATGGTCCTGTCTCCTCTCTACAGCATGGTCCTGTCTCCTCTTTACAGCATGGTCCTGTCTCCTCTTTACAGCATGGTCCTGTCTCCTCTTTACAGCATGGTCCTGTCTCCTCTTTACAGCATGGTCCTGTCTCCTCTTTACAGCGTGGTCCTGTCTCCTCTTTACAGCATGGTCATGTCTCCTCTTTACAGCATGGTCCTGTCTCCTCTTTACAGCATGGTCCTGTCTCCTCTTTACAGCGTGGTCCTGTCTCCTCTTTACAGTATGGTCCTGTCTCCTCTTTACAGCATGGTCCTGTCTCCTCTTTACAGCATGGTCCTGTCTCCTCTTTACAGCATGGTCCTGTCTCCTCTTTACAGCATGGTCCTGTCTCCTCTTTACAGCATGGTCCTGTCTCCTCTTTACAACATGGTTCTGTCTCCTCTTTACAGCATGGTCCTGTCTCCTCTTTACAGCATGGTCCTGTCTCCTCTTTACAGCATGGTCCTGTCTCCTCTTTACAGCATGGTCCTGTCTCCTCTTTACAGCATGGTCCTGTCTCCTCTTTACAGCATGGTCCTGTCTCCTCTTTACAGCGTGGTCCCTGTCTCCTCTTTACAGCATGGTCCATGTCTCCTCTTTACAGCGTGGTCCTGTCTCCTCTTTACAGCGTGGCCCTGTCTCCTCTTTACAGCATGGTCCTGTCTCCTCTTTACAGCATGGTCCTGTCTCCTCTTTACAGCGTGGCCCTGTCTCCTCTCTACAGTATGGTCCTGTCTCCTCTTTACAGCGTGGTCCTGTCTCCTCTTTACAGCATGGTCCTGTCTCCTCTTTACAGCATGGTCCTGTCTCCTCTTTACAGCATGGTCCTGTCTCCTCTTTACAGCATGGTCCTGTCTCCTCTTTACAGCATGGTCCTGTCTCCTCTTTACAGCATGGTCCTGTCTCCTCTTTACAGCGTGGTCCTGTCTCCTCTTTACAGCATGGTCCTGTCTTCTCTTTACAGCGTGGTCCTGTCTCCTCTTTACAGCGTGGTCCTGTCTCCTCTTTACAGCATGGTCCTGTCTCCTCTTTACAGCATGGTCCTGTCTCCTCTTTACAGCATGGTCCTGTCTCCTCTTTACAGCGTGGCCCTGTCTCCTCTCTACAGTATGGTCCTGTCTCCTCTTTACAGCATGGTCCTGTCTCCTCTTTACAGCGTGGTCCTGTCTCCTCTTTACAGCATGGTCCTGTCTCCTCTTTACAGCATGGCCCTGTCTCCTCTTTACAGCGTGGTCCTGTCTCCTCTTTACAGCATGGTCCTGTCTCCTCTTTACAACATGGTTCTGTCTCCTCTTTACAGCATGGTCCTGTCTCCTCTTTACAGCATGGTCCTGTCTCCTCTTTACAGCATGGTCCTGTCTCCTCTTTACAGCGTGGTCCTGTCTCCTCTTTACAGCATGGTCCTGTCTCCTCTTTACAGTATGGTCCTGTCTCCTCTTTACAGCATGGTCCTGTCTCCTCTTTACAGCATGGTCCTGTCTCGGCCCTGTCTCCTCTTTACAGCATGGTCCTGTCTCCTCTTTACAGCATGGTCCTGTCTCCTCTTTACAGCATGGTCCTGTCTCCTCTTTACAGCATGGTCCTGTCTCCTCTTTACAGCATGGTCCTGTCTCCTCTTTACAACATGGTTCTGTCTCCTCTTTACAGCATGGTCCTGTCTCCTCTTTACAGCATGGTCCTGTCTCCTCTTTACAGCATGGTCCTGTCTCCTCTTTACAGCATGGTCCTGTCTCCTCTTTACAGCATGGTCCTGTCTCCTCTTTACAGCATGGTCCTGTCTCCTCTTTACAGCGTGGTCCTGTCTCCTCTTTACAGCGTGGTCCTGTCTCCTCTTTACAGCATGGTCCTGTCTCCTCTTTACAGCATGGTCCTGTCTCCTCTTTACAGCATGGTCCTGTCTCCTCTTTACAGCATGGTCCTGTCTCCTCTTTACAGCATGGTCCTGTCTCCTCTTTACAGCGTGGTCCTGTCTCCTCTTTACAGCGTGGTCCTGTGTCCTCTTTACAGCATGGTCCTGTCTCCTCTTTACACCGTGGTCCTGTCTCCTCTTTACAGCATGGTCCTGTCTCCTCTTTACAGCATGGTCCTGTCTCCTCTTTACAGCGTGGTCCTGTCTCCTCTTTACAGCGTGGTCCTGTCTCCTCTTTACAGCGTGGTCCTGTCTCCTCTTTACAGCATGGTCCTGTCTCCTCTTTACAGCATGGTCCTGTCTCCTCTTTACAGCGTGGTCCTGTCTCCTCTTTACAGCGTGGTCCTGTCTCCTCTTTACAGCGTGGTCCTGTCTCCTCTTTACAGCATGGTCCTGTCTCCTCTTTACAGCGTGGTCCTGTCTCCTCTTTACAGCGTGGTCCTGTTTCCTCTTTACAGCATGGTCCTGTCTCCTCTTTACAGCATGGTCCTGTCTCCTCTTTACAGCATGGTCCTGTCTCCTCTTTACAGCATGGCCCTGTCTCCTCTTTACAGCATGGTCCTGTCTCCTCTTTACAGCATGGTCCTGTCTCCTCTTTACAGCATGGTCATGTCTCCTCTTTACAGCATGGTCCTGTCTCCTCTTTACAGCATGGTCCTGTCTCCTCTTTACAGCATGGTCCTGTCTCCTCTTTACAGCATGGTCCTGTCTCCTCTTTACAGCGTGGTCCCTGTCTCCTCTTTACAGCATGGTCCTGTCTCCTCTTTACAGCATGGTCCTGTCTCCTCTTTACAGCGTGGTCCTGTCTCCTCTTTACAGCATGGTCCTGTCTCCTCTTTACAGCATGGTCCTGTCTCCTCTTTACAGCATGGTCCTGTCTCCTCTTTACAGCATGGTCCTGTCTCCTCTTTACAGCATGGTCCTGTCTCCTCTTTACAGCGTGGTCCTGTCTCCTCTTTACAGCATGGTCCTGTCTCCCCTTTACAGCATGGTCCTGTCTCCTCTTTACAGCATGGTCCTGTCTCCTCTTTACAGCATGGTCCTGTCTCCCCTTTACAGCATGGTCCTGTCTCCTCTTTACAGTGTGGTCCTGTCTCCTCTTTACAGCGTGGTCCTGTCTCCTCTTTACAGTATGGTCCTGTCTCCTCTTTACAGCGTGGTCCTGTCTCCTCTTTACAGCGTGGTCCTGTCTCCTCTTTACAGCGTGGTCCTGTCTCCTCTTTACAGCGTGGTCCTGTCTCCTCTTTACAGCATGTCCCTGTTTCTTCTCCTCTCAGTATCCCTCTGTCCGTATGCTCACGGAAGCATGAAGTAAGCTGGTTAGTGTGTGTGTGTGTGTGTGTGTGTGTGTGTGTGTGTGTGTGTGTGTGTGTGTGTGTGTGTGTGTGTGTGTGTGTGTGTGTGTGTGTGTGTGTGTGTGTGTGTGTGTGTGTGTGTGTGTGTGTGTGTGTGTGTGTGTGTGTGTGTGTGTGTGTGTGTGTGTGTGTTAGAGGGAGGGAGGGGGGGTGTTGATGTGCTATGTACTGAACTGTATTGCTGCTGACCAATGGCCAGGTTCTTCTTGCCCCACAGCGGTTTTATGCTTGTCTTGTCTAAGAGAGGATCGAGACTTCAAGATGGAAGCCCCAGTGTTGTGTTGTGTCGGCCCCATTTTGACTTCAAGATGGAAGCCTCAGTGTTGTGTTGTGTCACCCCCATTTTGACTTCAAGATGGAAGCCTCAGTGTTGTGTTGGCCCCATTTTGCTGCATCGTATGACAAGCTGAGGTCCACTCACATAGACTGGCAGAATTCTGCATTATCATGCACAGCTAACCACAAGATTCTTAATGTACAGTCGTGGCCAAAAGTTTTGAGAATGACACAAATATTAATTTCCACAAAGTTTGCTGCTTCAGTGTCTTTAGATATTTTTGTCAGATGTTACTATGGAATACTCAAGTATAATTACAAGCATTTCATAAGTGTCAAAGGCTTTAATTGACAATTACATGAAGTTGATGCAAAGAGTCAATATTTGCAGTGTTGACCCTTCTTTTTCAAGACCTCTGCAATCCGCCCTGGCATGCTGTCAATTAACTTCTGATGGCAGCCTATTCTTGCATAATCAATGCTTGGAGTTTGTCAGAATTTGTGGGTTTTTGTTTTGTCCACCCGACTCTTGAGGATTGACCACAAGTTCTCAAAGGAATTAAGGTCTGGGGAGTTTCCTGGCCATGGACCCAAAATATCGATGTTTTGTTCCCCGAGACACTTAGTTATCATTTTTGCCTTATGGCAAGGTGCTCCATCATGCTGGAAAAGGCATTGTTCGTCACCAAACTGTTCCTGGATGGTTGGGAGAAGTTGCTCTCTGAGGATGTGTTGGAACCATTCTTTATTCATGGTTGTGTTCTTAGGCAAAATTGTGAGTGAGCCCACTCCCTTGGCTGAGACCCCACACATGAATGGTCTCAGGATGCTTTACTGTTGGCATGACACAGGACTGATGGTAGCGCTCACCTTGTCTTCTCCGGAGAAGCTTTTTCCAGATGCCCCAAACAATTGGAAAGGGGATTCATCAGAGAAAAGGACTTTACCCCAGTCCTCAGCAGTCCAATCCCTGTACCTTTTGCAGAATATCAGTCTGTCCCTGATGTTTTTCCTGGAGAGAAGTGGCTTCTTTGCTGCCCTTCTTGACACCAGGCCATCCTCCAAAAGTCTTCGCCTCACTGTGCGTGCAGATGCACTCACACCTGCCTGCTGCCATTCCTGAGCAAGCTCTGCACTGTGGTGCCCCTATCCCGCAGCTGAATCAACTTTAGGAGACGGTCCTGGCACTTGCTGGACTTTCTTGGGCGCCCTGAAGCCTTCTTCACAACAATTGAACCGGTCTCCTTGAAGTTATTGATGATCCGATAAATGGTTGATTTAGGTGCAATCTTACTGGCAGCAATATCCTTGCCTGTGAAGCCCTTTTTGAGCAAAGCAATGATGACGGCATGTGCTTCCTTGCAGGTAACCATGGTTGACAGAGGAAGAACAATGATTCCAAGCACCACCCTCCTTTTGAAGCTTCCAGTCTGTTATTCAAACTCAATCAGCATGACAGAGTGATCTCCAGCCTTGTACTCGTCAACACTCACACCTGTGTTAACGAGAGAATCACTGACATGATGTCGGCTGGTCCTTTGTGGCAGGGCTGAAATGCAGTGGAAATGTTTTTGGGGGATTCAGTTCATTTGCATGGCAAATAGGGACTTTGCAATGAATTGCAATTCATCTGATCACTCTTCATAACATTCTGGAGTATATGCAAATTGCCATCATACAAACTGAGGCAGCATACTTTGTGAAAATAAATGTTTGTGTCATTCTCAAAACTTTTGGCCGCAACTGTACAGCAGTAGTTATATAGGATGAGCTATGAGGAGAATATTGTATGTACAGCCATAGTTATACAGGATGAGCTATGTGGAGAATACTGTATGTACAGCCGTAGTTATATAGGATGAGTTATGTGGAGAATACTGTATGTACAGCTGTAGTTATATAGGATGAGTTATGTGGAGAATACTGTATGTACAGCCGTAGTTATATAGGATTAGTTATGTGGAGAATACTGTATGTACAGCTGTAGTTATATAGGATGAGTTATGTGGAGAATACTGTATGTACAGCAGTAGTTATATAGGATGAGCTATGTGGAGAATACTGTATGTACAGCCGTAGTTATATAGGATGAGTTATGTGGAGAATACTGTATGTACAAGGGGTGATCGGTAGGTAGCCTGACACTGAGCCAGAGGGGTGGTAGGTAGCCTGACACACTGAGCCAGAGGGGTGGTAGGTAGCCTGACACACTGAGCCAGAGGGTGATAGGTAGCCTGACCCACTGAGCCAGAGGGTGATAGGTAGCCTGACCCACTGAGCCAGAGGATGATAGGTAGCCTGACACACTGAGCCAGAAGGGTGGTAGGTAGCCTGCCACTGAGCCAGAGGGGTGGTAGGTAGCCTGACCCACTGAGCCAGAGGGGTGGTAGGTAGCCTGACACACTGAGCCAGAGGATGATAGGTAGCCTGACACACTGAGCCAGAAGGGTGGTAGGTAGCCTGACACTGAGCCAGAGGGGTGGTAGGTAGCCTGACCCACTGAGCCAGAGGGGTGGTAGGTTGCCTGACACACTGAGCCAGAAGGGTGGTAGGTAGTCTGATACTGAGCCAGATGGGTGGTAGGTAGCCTGATACTGAGCCAGAGGGGTGGTAGGTAGCCTGATACTGAGCCAGAGGGGTGGTAGGTAGTCTGATACTGAGCCAGAGGGGTGGTAGGTAGTCTGATACTGAGCCAGAGGGGTGGTAGGTAGTCTGATACTGAGCCAGAGGGGTGGTAGGTAGCCTGATACTGAGCCAGAGGGGTGGTAGGTAGTCTGATACTGAGCCATAGGGGTGGTAGGTAGCCTGACACACTGAGCCAGAGGGGTGGTAGGTAGCCTGATACTGAGCCAGAGGGGTGGTAGGTAGCCTGACACTGAGCCAGAGGGGTGGTAGGTAGCCTGATACTGAGCCAGAGGGGTGGTAGGTAGCCTGATACTGAGCCAGAGGGTGGTAGGTAGCCTGATACTGAGCCAGAGGGGTGGTAGGTAGTCTGATACTGAGCCAGAGGGGTGGTAGGTAGCCTGACACTGAGCCAGAGGGGTGGTAGGTAGCCTGATACTGAGCCAGAGGGCTGGTAGGTAGCCTGATACTGAGCCAGAAGGGTGGTAGGTAGTCTGACACTGAGCCAGAGGGGTGGTAGGTAGCCTGATACTGAGCCAGAGGGGTGGTAGGTAGCCTGATACTGAGCCAGAGGGCTGGTAGGTAGCCTGATACTGAGCCGGAAGGGTGGTAGGTAGTCTGACACTGAGCCAGAGGGGTGGTAGGTAGCCTGATACTGAGCCAGAGGGGTGGTAGGTAGTCTGATACTGAGCCAGAGGGCTGGTAGGTAGCCTGATACTGAGCCAGAAGGGTGGTAGGTAGTCTGACACTGAGCCAGAGGGCTGGTAGGTAGCCTGATACTGAGCCAGAGGGCTGGTAGGTAGCCTGATACTGAGCCAGAAGGGTGGTAGGTAGTCTGACACTGAGCCAGAGGGGTGGTAGGTAGCCTGATACTGAGCCAGAGGGGTGGTAGGTAGCCTGATACTGAGCCAGAGGGCTGGTAGGTAGCCTGATACTGAGCCAGAAGGGTGGTAGGTAGTCTGACACTGAGCCAGAGGGGTGGTAGGTAGCCTGATACTGAGCCAGAGGGGTGGTAGGTAGTCTGACACTGAGCCAGAGGGGTGGTAGGATAAAGAACACATGCTGTGACTTCAACCTCAGAGAAATGCCATTGGATTATCCACACAGAAAATCATAAATTTATAGCACCAGTATGACCGACTCTGTTACAGACACACCAGCATCACAGTCGACTAGGCCAGTGTTTCCCAAACCTCTCATGGACTACCCTCACTCAGTTCCACTTCAGTTTTAAAATCTATCCCTGAACTACCAGCGAGACCAGCTAAAAGCCCTTGATTAGGTTGAATCAGGTGCACTACGAGCAATGGATCAAGTGGACCAGGCTGGGGGTAGTCTGCTGGAGGAGAGATCTGGGGAAACACTACCAGGCTGGGGGTAGTCTGCTGGAGGAGAGATCTGGGGAAACACTACCAGGCTGTAACTTATTAATAAAACATCTCAGCTAGAATGTGTTAGTAGTGTTGTGTATGACGTCACACTATGTAGTCTGCGGGGAGAAGAGTATTGCTGTGGAAGAAAAACCTTGAGGGCTCAGCCGATACACGGACATCAACAAAGGATCTAAAGATGACCGTCCACTATACTGCCAACCAAGCTATTATATACCGGCCGTTCTTCTGATAAATGTGTGTTACTACTCTGGGACTCTATAGACGCTCCTGTGCAGTTGAAAATGTCACCCACACCCCTTATTTGAAGTTAATCAATTAAACCGGGTAGGGCTCCTTTACCGCGTGGTCCAGACTAGACCATTTCTCCAAAACCCCCATCCCTGCACCCTCCGATAAAATAATATCATAGACAAATCTGATGAATTACCAGTCATTCAGTTTGTGGTTGCCTTTCTGGCCACCTCACTGTATATCTAGATTGATTCCATATCTCGATGTTGAATAGGGCACCTTTGCTTCACGTTTTTTGGACGTTAGGCCGTTATATATAGGTTACTCTCTCTCTCGCAGAGCCCTAGCGCTCACCACAACGAGGCTGAGCCGTGGTGGAGAGACACGGCGTTGAATTACACCGGCCACGGAAAAAACAAGAAGACTCGGAGACAGTGTGTGGGGGGTATATGTTCGCAAAGGAAACCTGTAGGCTACTCCTGAGATTGAAATGCGCCTGAGATTTATCTTTGAGACTTTCTGAATGCTCATACCGCTAAAAAGATGCCGGGTTGGAAGAAGAATATCCCCGCCTGTCTTCAGGCTGACCAAGAAGGAGGTAGGAACCCGTCTAAGCCTTTTTTATTTAATTTAGCCTGGCGCCGTAGCGCCTGCTTTCAACCGCACAGATTCTCAAATGATTGCTGAGCCTTCAGCGGTGTTGGTGTGTAGACTCCGCGACCAGGCAATTCACAATAAGTGAAAGTTCCGGCGGGGAATTGCTTGTTGTTTTACGCGTTCATGTTTCCCGGAACAAGCTCGGTTGGTATATATACTAGGCTACAGTAGTAGCGGCGTGCACCGAAGCGTTGCTGGATTCATTCACAAACACGCAGCTTGCAAGTGTCAACTTTTATTTTTAGTTCATGTTTTTGTTTTCTCTGCCAGTGGGTCTCGTCTTGGTGCTCGAGACTCCGGTCTTTAGCGGTAGTGTTGGTTTGGTGGGCCTCCGTCCAGATTGGCTGTGCACTTGTTCGCCCAGCTCCTGTAGCCCCAACACACGTCACCCTGCTCCATGCCTATTGTTTTGTCCATAGAAGTAGCCTGTGTAGGCTATGTGTTTCCTTGCTGTAGTCTTGGCTATGTGCTATTTGCAAGTTATGCCGCTGCATATCGATGTAATGACCATCAGGAATAAGACATATATATATATATAGTCCAGTAGAGAACAGTGTAGGCTGTTGCCTTGCGCTTTCTGTTCGCAATGTTACTGTAATGAATGGCGGATAATGATCACGTTTCAGTCATTGTCTAAATCCACTGCTATCATTCCCTAGTAGCCTATTCCCTACCCCGAGCCCATGTGTCCAGTCAACTAAAGACCCTTCCGATACATTTCCCGATGACTAACAGCAGATCCATTTGAACAACGGAGAACAAGCTCGCTCTCTCTCTCTCTCTCTCTGCACATGTGGAAACGAGCATAAACCTGTCTTTAGCAGCACGTGTATTACTTGCACCGTGTCATACGGAATATATCAGGAAGTCTGTGTCTGCATAACGATCATTATAGCCGGAGGGTAGGCATATTATACAGCGCAGTTTACTATTAACATCATGATTTAACACCAGGGGCACCACTGGGCTGTCTCGTGAATAGGGCTATGAAATTAGGATTCATTCTCGATTTATTTAGTGTGATGTCATCAGTGATGTATTATCTGTTGTATTGGGGTACGATTGGTGGAATGACATGAAATATAGGCTTTTCTATAATGCATAGTCACACATGCACATGCGCGCGCACACACACGCACACACACACACACACACACACACACACACACTAGGATACGATTTGTGAAATATAGGTTTTAATGCATAGTCACACACACACACACACACACACACACACACACACACACACACACACACACACACACACACACACACACACACACCAGCCCAGTAAAAGATACTTTATTGCCACGCAACCAGAGTTGGTATGGTATGTGTTTACAGGACAGCATGGTATCTCTGAAGGTTGGTATGGTATGTGTTTACAGGACAGCATGGTATCTCTGAAGGTTGGTGGTATGTGTTTACAGGACAGCATGGTATCTCTGAAGGTTGGTGGTATGTGTTTACAGGACAGCATGGTATCTCTGAAGGTTGGTATGGTATGTGTTTACAGGACAGCATGGTATCTCTGAAGGTTGGTATGGTATGTGTTTACAGGACAGCATGGTATCTCTGAAGGCTGGTATGGTATGTGTTTACAGGACAGCATGGTATCTCTGAAGGTTGGTATGGTATGTGTTTACAGGACAGCATGGTATCTCTGAAGGTTGGTGGTATGTGTTTACAGGACAGCATGGTATCTCTGAAGGTTGGTGGTATGTGTTTACAGGACAGCATGGTATCTCTGAAGGTTGGTATGGTATGTGTTTACAGGACAGCATGGTATCTCTGAAGGTTGGTATGGTATGTGTTTACAGGACAGCATGGTATCTCTGAAGGTTGGTGGTATGTGTTTACAGGACAGCATGGTATCTCTGAAGGTTGGTGGTATGTGTTTACAGGACAGCATGGTATCTCTGAAGGTCGGTGGTATGTGTTTACAGGACAGCATGGTATCTCTGAAGGTTGGTGGTATGTATTTACAGGACAGCATGGTATCTCTGAAGGTTGGTATGGTATGTGTTTACAGGACAGCATGGTATCTCTGAAGGTTGGTATGGTATGTGTTTACAGGACAGCGTGGTATCTCTGAAGGTTGGTATGGTATGTGTTTACAGGACAGCATGGTATCTCTGAAGGTCGGTGGTATGTGTTTACAGGACAGCATGGTATCTCTGAAGGTTGGTATGGTATGTGTTTACAGGACAGCATGGTATCTCTGAAGGTTGGTATGGTATGTGTTTACAGGACAGCATGGTATCTCTGAAGGTTGGTAGTATGTGTTTACAGGACAGCATGGTATCTCTGAAGGTTGGTGGTATGTGTTTACAGGACAGCATGGTATCTCTGAAGGTTGGTATGGTATGTGTTTACAGGACAGCATGGTATCTCTGAAGGTTGGTGGTATGTGTTTACAGGACAGCATGGTATCTCTGAAGGTTGGTGGTATGTGTTTACAGGACAGCATGGTATCTCTGAAGGTTGGTATGGTATGTGTTTACAGGACAGCATGGTATCTCTGAAGGTTGGTATGGTATGTGTTTACAGGACAGCATGGTATCTCTGAAGGTTGGTATGGTATGTGTTTACAGGACAGCATGGTATCTCTGAAGGTTGGTATGGTATGTGTTTACAGGACAGCATGGTATCTCTGAAGGTTGGTATGGTATGTGTTTACAGGACAGCATGGTATCTCTGAAGGTTGGTATGGTATGTGTTTACAGGACAGCATGGTATCTCTGAAGGTTGGTATGGTATGTGTTTACAGGACAGCATGGTATCTCTGAAGGTTGGTATGGTATGTGTTTACAGGACAGCATGGTATCTCTGAAGGTTGGTATGGTATGTGTTTACAGGACAGCATGGTATCTCTGAAGGTTGGTGGCTCTGACGTGACAATTCTACATATACCCCCAGTCTCACATACCCCCAGTCTCATATACCCCCAGTCTCAAATACCCCCAGTCTCATATAACATGTTGATTCTACATATACCCCCAGTCTCATATACCCCCAGTCTCATATACCCCCAGTCTCACCTCATATAACATGTTGATTCTACATATACCCCCAGTCTCATATACCCCCAGTCTCACCTCATATAACATGTTGATTCTACATATACCCCCAGTCTCATATACCCCCAGTCTCACCTCATATAACATGTTGATTCTACATATACCCCCAGTCTCATATACCCCCAGTCTCACCTCATATAACATGTTGATTCTACATATACCCCCAGTCTCATATACCCCCAGTCTCATATATCCCCAGTAATTAAATTGTTTCCAACACCACAGTTACAGTCTCTGACGGTATAGATAACATGGAAACAGCCAACCAGCTCTGCTAGGGTGAGTACAATGATCAGAGTGAGGTGTTCTCTCATTTGTGTCTGGAAGTAGCTAGCCAGTTAGCCAGTTAGCCAGTTAGCCAGTTAGCTGTGGGTGCTTGACTACCGTTGTGAGGTCAGAACGCTCAGATCAACCCTACTCCTTGGCCAGAACGTCCGGTGTTCAGAACGTCCGGTGTTCAGAACGTCCGGTGTTCAGAACGTCCGGTGTTCAGAACGTCCGGTGTTCAGAACGCTCCGGTGTTCAGAACGCTCCGGTGTTCAGAACGTCCGGTGTTCAGAACGTCCGGTGTTCAGAACGTCCGGTGTTCAGAAAGTCCGGTGTTCCGAACGCTCCGGTGTTCCGAACGCTCCGGTGTTCCGAACGCTCCGGTGTTCCGAACGCTCCGGTGTTCAGAACGTCCGGTGTTCAGAACGCTCCGAGAGCAAAACGCTCTGGATTTACGAACGTCCAGAGCGCACTAAGAGCCCACTCTGGCACTCAGAGTGAATTTAAGAACACACCCTAAGGTCATGTCCCAAATGCACCCTATTCCCTATAGTAGTGCACTAATGCACCCTATTCCCTATAGTAGTGCACTAATGCACCCTATTCCCTATAGTAGTGCACTAATGCACCCTATTCCCTATAGTAGTGCACTAATGCACCCTATTCCCTATAGTAGTGCACTAATGCACCCTATTCCCTATAGTAGTGCACTAATGCACCCTATTCCCTATAGTAGTGCACTAATGCACCCTATTCCTAATATTTGTCACCTGCATGGTGGATGTAGGACCATGTCAAACCCGGCAGCTATTTCAGCTCTGTGGGGCTAATATTCAGAATAGACCAGCTAAAGCAGAACCTTGTAGTTAATAAACTGTCTGTCTTTGACAAATAAATTAGTTCCATTTCCCATTAGAATCCTAACACCTGGGTCAATAATGAGAGGAGGAGCATCTCTTCACATTGGCTGGCGTAGGAAACCTAGCGTGCTTTATGGTAAACTGTCCATGGCTTCATACTGGCATGGGGTTGTGTTTCTTAGAAAATCCTAATTCACCATAGACCGCGGTTTCCCCCAAAGGGCCGTGGGCCCGAATTTAGCACGTGGGTGATTTTCCTCCAAGTTTTCAGAGATTCTTTTAAATAAACACCAGCAAATCAGCTCCAATACATTTTAGTTTTGTAAATCTGTAGATCTGTTCCAATATACACTGCTCAAAAAAATAAAGGGAACACTTAAACAACACAATGTAACTCCAAGTCAATCACACTTCTGTGAAATCAAACTGTCCACTTAGGAAGCAACACTGATTGACAATAAATTTTACATGCTGTTGTGCAAATGGAATAGACAAAAGGTGGAAATTATAGGCAATTAGCAAGACACCTAGCGCCCTGCAAAATGACCACCAGCAGGCCACAAATGTGCATGTGTCTGCTCAAACGGTCAGAAACAGACTCCATGAGGGTGGTATGAGGGCCCGACGTCCACAGGTGGGGGTTGTTCTTACAGCCCAACACCGTGCAGGACGTTTGGCATTTGCCAGAGAACACCAAGATTGGCAAATTCGCCACTGGCGCCCTGTGCTCTTCACAGATGAAAGCAGGTTCACACTGAGCACATGAGCACATGTGACAGACGTGACAGAGTCTGGAGACGCCGTGGAGAACGTTCTGCTGCCTGCAACATCCTCCAGGATGACCGGTTTGGCGATGGGTCAGTCATGGTGTGGGGTGGCATTTCTTTGTGGGTCCGCACAGCCCTCCATGTGCTCGCCAGAGGTAGCCTGACTGCCATTAGGTACCGAGATGAGATCCTCAGACCCCTTGTGAGACCATATGCTGACACATGCACATTTGTGGCCTGCTGGAGGTCATTTTACAGGGCTCTGGCAGTGCACCTCCTTGCACAAAGGCGGAGGTAGCGGTCCTGCTGCTGGGTTGTTGCCCTCCTACGGCCTCCTCCACGTCTCCTGATGTACTGGCCTGTCTCCTGGTAGCGCCTCCATGCTCTGGACACTACGCTGACAGACACAGCAAACCTTTTTGCCACAGCTCGCATTGATGTGCCATCCTGGATGAACTGCACTACCTGGGCCACTTGTGTGGGTTGTAGACTCCGTCTCATGCTACCACTAGAGTGAGAGCACCGCCAGCATTCAAATGTGACCAAAACATCAGCCAGGAAGCATAGGAACTGAGAAGTGGTCTGTGGTCACCACCTGCAGAATCACTCCTTTTTTGGGGGTGTCTTGCTAATTGCCTATAATGTCTACCTTTTGTCTATTCCATTTGCACAACAGCATGTGAAATGTATTGTCAATCAGTGTTGCTTCCTAAGTGGACAGTTTGATTTCACAGAAGTGTGATTGACTTGGAGTTACATTGTGTTGTTTAAGTGTTCCCTTTATTTTTTTGAGCAGTGTATATCCCCACGCATAATAATGATCATTTACAAATGTAAACAAGGATTATGTTTTAGTCAAATATTATATCAGTTTGTGCTTCTTGCAGTCTACAAATTATTTGTAATTGTGTTTCCCGGCTCCCTGACCGTCCACTGAAGAAAGAGAATCCCCCTCGGCTGAATCTAGTTGATGAGTCCAGCTGTAGACTCAACTGGGTCCTTCATTCATTAGTTATTGGTCAGATACATTGATTCATGTGGTTTGTCGTAGTAATGGATTGTTTCATGTACGTCTGGGTGATACAGGTATACCGGTATGGATTTATACAATACCGGCTATAACCATATTCTGATACAGTGCTATTTGAGAAGTGTACACACACACACACACACACACACACACACACACACACACACACACACACACACACACACACACACACACACACACACACACACACACACACACACACACACACACACACACACACACACACACACACACACACACACACACACAGAGACACACACACACACACACACACACACACACACACACACACACACACACACACACAGACACACAGATACACACTCTCTCTCTCTCTCTCTCTCTCTCTCTCTCTCTCTCTGAGAGTTCATATTTCACCGTGACTTTTCCCTGTGCTTGACTAAGCTTGGCTCGTCCGCCACCGCAGTACAGAGCTGGTGAAAGATCAATGTGTTGGCTTTCAGAGACATTCCTCCTCTGAGAGAAAGGGAATATGCATCGTGTGCCAGTCAGGAGGCATATCTGTTCATTCACACACTCTTTCTTGTGGAGGAACGCAGTAGAGATAGAAACCCAAGCCCAGCTGTATCTCAGCCTGTTCAACCACTATGTCAAGGTAACTGTTGGTGGATAACCAGGTATGAAAGTGGGCCCAGTCTGCACCCCAAATTGCACCATATTCCCTATTGAGTGCCTTTTCTTTAGACCAGGGCCCATAGGGCTAAGAAGGAGACATACGGGTGCGTGGGAGTAGTCCTGTGTCTGTGTGTGTCCTTACCAATATCTGGCCTTAATAAGGGTGACACTTCTACACATCAAGGATGGTTCCACGATGGAATAAAGTGACATCACACAGGCCCCTGTGAATACGGCGTGGACACCACTACTACTGTCACGCTCAAGAACACGTGTTGATACGGCGTGGACACCACTACTACTGTCACGCTCAAGAACACGTGTTGAGATGGTGTGGACAACACTACTACTGTCACGCTCAGGAACACGTGTTGAGATGGTGTGGACAACACTACTACTGTCACGCTCAAGAACACGTGTTGAGACGGTGTGGACACCACTACTACTGTCACGCTCAAGAACACGTGTTGATACGGTGTGGACAAGACTACTACTGTCACGCTCAAGAACACGTGTTGATACGAACTGACTTGTACAAGGTTACTGCTATGCCTCACTAGTGAGTGTCTAGACACATTTTAGAGGTAGTTTGTTGAAGTCAAGGAGTCTTGTTTTGCCAAGGACAGGCAGAGTTTGGGTATAGCCTCTGGCTATAACTATGTGAACACGTTGGTTGGCCTTAGACTCACTCACTCAGTGTAGAGAACTTTGTTGGCCTGGTTGTTGGCCTGGCGAGTTCACTCTGAGTAGACTTTGGTTGGCCCTGGCTGTGAGTTCACTCTGGGTAGACTTTGGTTGGCCCTGGCTGTGAGTTCACTCTGAGTAGACTTTGGTTGGCCCTGGCTGTGAGTTCACTCTGGGTAGACTTTGGTTGGCCCTGGCTGTGAGTTCACTCTGAGTAGACTTTGGTTGGCCCTGGCTGTGAGTTCACTCTGAGTAGACTTTGGTTGGGCCTGGCTGTGAGTTCACTCTGAGTAGACTTTGGTTGGCCCTGGCTGTGAGTTCACTCTGAGTAGACTTTGGTTGGCCCTGGCTGTGAGTTCACTCTAGGTAGACTTTTGTTGGCCCTGGCTATAAGCCGTTGTCAGATGCTTCCCTGCCTCCCTCCAGCCCGCCTGCCACTCAGTCTTCCTGATCCTCTGCAGTGCAGCAATGCAGTGTGTGTGTGTGTGTGTGTGTGTGTGTGTGTGTGTGTGTGTGTGTGTGTGTGTGTGTGTGTGTGTGTGTGCGGCTCTGCGATGTGGCATGTAATCGGGTTGAGGGGAGCCCGGGGTGTGGGCGGTCACAGCTCGCTCTGCGGTAACAAAGCACAGGATTGTGGGAAGAAGATTCAGAGTATAGAATCTAAGGTGCATCTGTTTAGGGTCAGATAGCTTCACCAATTCACTCTGTTTTTTTGTTAGTTCTTTCCAATGTGTCAAGTAATTATCTTGTTGTTTTCTCATGATTTGTTTTGGTCTAATTGTGTTGCTGTCCTGGGGCTCTATGGGGTCTGTTTGTGTTTGTGAGCAGAGCCCCAGGACCAGCGCGCTTAGGGGACTCTTCTCCAGGTTCATCTCTCTGTAGGTGATGGCTTTGTTATGGAAGGTTTGGGAATCGCTTCCTTTTAGGTGGTTGTAGAATTTAACAGCTCTTTTCTGGATTTTGATAATTAGCAGGTATCGGCCTAATTCTGCTCTGCATGCATTATTTGGTGGTTTACGTTGTACACGGAGGATATTTTTGCAGAATTCTGCATGCAGAGTCTCAATTTGGTGTTTGTCCCATTTTGTGAATTCTTGGTTTAGCCAGATCGTAATCGGGATGTTGAGTTCCGTGTTCCGTTTGATGGCGTAGAAGGCCCTTCTTACCTTGTCTCAGATATTTCACAGCCTTGTGGAAGTTACCTGTGGTGTTGATGTTTAGGATGCTTGATGTCTCTCTCTCGCTCTCTCGCTCTCTCTCTCAATTTAAGGGGCTTTATTAACATGGGAAACATGTTTACATTGCCAAAGCAAGTGAAATAAACAATAACATTTTTTACAGTAAAGATTACACTCACAAAAGTTCCAAAATAATAAAGACATTTGAAATGTCTCTCCCTCTCTCTCTCTCGTATGAGCAGATCAAATCTTGGCCTCGTTTTTAACCAGATTTCAGTCCGAATTGGTTAAAATAACCCTGTTACAGCAGTTAGTTCACCATGAGGTCGAACACTGAGATAAGAGGGAGTCAGAGAGTGCGTTCCAAATAGCAGCAGACCCATAGTACTCTGGTCTAAAGTACTGGACTATGTCGGGTTGGTTTGTCATGATACCGGTATCACCAAGTAACGTGGCAAGGAAACAAAACATAAAACAGATTTATGTTTCTTGAGGAAAACAGTCCTAATGTTAGAAACCAACAGCATTTTATTGTCACCTAACGTTACTTTTGTTTATTTTGCAAGCTATAGCACCCACAATTTACATAAAGTAGGTTTTTGTAGGACCATAGAGTTTAGTCTAATTCGCGTTTTGTTTATTTTCCATGGAAAATCTGGTATGGTAGTATCGCGATACTGGTATCGTGACAACCCTACTAATATAGGGAATAGGGTCCCATTTGGGACTCTTACTAATGGCACCTTATAGTCTCTTATCTATACTTGCTCTGCTCAATAACCTCTCTAGAGTTGTGCTGAGCGATTAACCAACATTTATTTTTTCACTTATTAAAAAACAAATTGACCGAAATTATTCACGAGAGAAATCAAGTCAAGAACTATGTGGGACGCTGGGCTGAAGGGAGTTGTAGTTTTCATTAAGCAACAACTCAACCTAGTTCAGCGCAGGAATGTGGTAATGAACTACAATGACCATAATCCACTGCTCTTGTTCCTGCTCGGACAGAGATGGATATACTTTTACTCCTTGCTGCGTTAGGTTAGATACACACAGACTGCCTGAGGAATGTACACAACACAAAGATGAGAGAGAGGGATAGAGACAGTTCATGAAAGTATGCCTTATCTTCTTTGAACAAGTAGTAAAATGATTTAGTCAGACCGCTCTGCAGCATGTTAAGGCAGGCTAGCCTAGCTAAATAGGATGAGTGAAGACAGTACAGTATTGGTAGCAGGGAGAACGTTGTCTGGCTACTGGCTACTGCCTGAGGAGAGATGAGATGATGACTTTAATAAGGAATGAAAAATAATAAATTAATCAAATAAAAACGAAGTAATATATACAAGTAAATATGTTATTATTTAGTAATTGACTGTTTTTATATTGATGTCTACCCAATGTGGACCTGACAGAAACAATGGAATATTTTCAATGTTACGGGAATTTAATGTTCACTATTTTTGGCTTTGGAATTTCCATTAATTAAGAAGCACAAAAATAATTATGGCATTTCAAAATGCATTTAAAGCTGCAATATGTCACTTTTTGGGCGACCTGACCAAATTAAGATAGAAATGTGAGATATAGATCTGTCATTCTCATTGAAAGCAAGTCTAAGATGCGATAGATCTATTCTATGTGTGCTATTTTCAATGCTTCCCGTTCTTCAGTTTAATTTTTGCATCTTTTACTTTCGTTTTTGTACACCAGCATCAAACAGCTGAAAATACTATATTTTTGAATATTGAAAAATGTATTTCACAGTGGTTTAGATGGTACAATGATTCTCTACACAATACATGGCTTTTAAAAATAATTGAACCGAAACCAAACCGACCAAGAAAAGCACTAATGGCTCATCACTACTCTATCAGCCACAGAGCCAAGCAGCCCTATGGACTGTAACTTTGACTCTGTCACTCTGCACTCTGTCACACTGTCACTCTGTAACTCTGTCACTCTGTAACTCTGTCACCCTGTCACCCTGTCACCCTGTCACTCTGTCACTCTGTCACTCTGTCACCCTGTCACCCTGTCACTCTGT
The DNA here is from genome assembly GCF_029448725.1 of Salvelinus fontinalis. Lineage (NCBI taxonomy): Eukaryota > Metazoa > Chordata > Actinopteri > Salmoniformes > Salmonidae > Salvelinus > Salvelinus fontinalis. The sequence goes on from NC_074675.1 coordinate 5,895,384, forward strand.
CACTCTGCACTCTGTCACTCTGTCACTCTGTCACTCTGTCACCCTGTCACTCTCACCTGTGGTCCTGTTCTTTGTGAATTACAACTTCAGTCAACAATACTTTTTCTCTCTTACTTCTTTCTCTCATAATACAATGTTTCAGATGGAGGAAGTCAGATATTATCATGTATAATAACACCGTCAGATATTATATGCGATGAGGGAGGTTTGTGATGAGGGAGGTTTGTGATGAGGGAGGTTTGTGATGAGGGAGGTTTGTGATGAGGGAGGTTTGTGATGAGGGGGTTTGTGATGAGGTGGTATGTGATGAGGTGGTATGTGATGAGGTGGTATGTGATGAGGGAGGTTTGTGATGAGGGAGGTTTGTGATGAGGGAGGTTTGTGATGAGGGAGGTTTGTGATGAGGGAGGTTTGTGATGAGGGAGGTTTGTGATGAGGGGGGTATGTGATGAGGGAGGTTTGTGATGAGGGAGGTTTGTGATGAGGTAGTTTGTGATGAGGTGGTATGTGATGAGGTGTTATGTGATGAGGGAGGTTTGTGATGAGGGAGGTTTGTGATGAGGGAGGTTTGTGATGAGGGGGGTTTGTGATGAGGGGGGTATGTGATGAGGGAGGTTTGTGATGAGGGAGGTTTGTGATGAGGGAGGTTTGTGATGAGGGAGGTTTGTGATGAGGGAGGTTTGTGATGAGGGAGGTTTGTGATGAGGGGGTTTGTGATGAGGGGGTATGTGATGAGGGAGGTTTGTGATGAGGGGGCATGTGATGAGGGGGGTATGTGATGAGGGGGTATGTGATGAGGGGGTATGTGATGATGGATGTTTGCGATGATGGATGTTTGCGATGAGGAGGTTTGCGATGAGGGAGGTTTGCGATGAGGGAGGTTTGCGATGAGGGAGGTTTGCGATGAGGGGGCATGTGATGAGGGAAGTTTGTGATGAGGGAGGTATGTGATGAGGGAGGTATGTGATGAGGGAGGTATGTGATGAGGGAGGTATGTGATGAGGGAGGTATGTGATGAGGGGGTATGTGATGAGGGAGGTTTGTGATGAGGGGGTATGGCTGGAGATCTGTAATGAGATCCTCCACCCTCTTACTGTTCCAAATATCAAGGAGTCTCCTGTTAAATGAAATAGTATGTTGGACCGAGAAAGGACCTTGTTTTGGACCTATTCTGGCACTGCAATAACCCAATGGCCTGACTCTATCACACAACCACTCAGATCATTTAGGTACAATCCCCAAGCCTTCACCTCCTTAATAACATGCCAAACACTAGACAAGACAAGGTGTGTTTTGCACTTGTGGTGAAGCCACAAGTTTTTTTTTGCCATTTTGAAAAATGAACAAAAATGGACTTCCTGAATCGGAGACCTACATAGGGTTGTTACGGTGACCGTATTACCGCCACACCGGCGACCAAGAGTCATGACGGCAGTCAAATTCCACGTGACCATTTAGTCATGGTAATTAGGCTTCTCCAAGCTCTGATGCTGTTGATGGTCATTAGTAGCCTATCAAACTTGCGAACTGCCTGGTACTCAGCACTCTATTGTCCCTCTAATCACTCTGACATCAATGCAAATGTAATGGAAAATCTAATCAAACACTTCATGAGAGCCCGTGAGCTCACGTTGCGCAACATTTCTGTAGGCTATGCAACTGCGTGAGAAAACAGAGTGATGGCCTCTATTAAAAAGAGGAGGATCCCATCAGCTTTCTATAGGCTAGACCTAATATATTTATTTTGCAATTTTCCTAATATTAAGCAAATATGAAGCACATTGCTTATCTTTACAACAGGAGTATAGCCTACCTGGCTGGCATAAAAATGAACCACGGGAAAAGCTTCCTCCGTTTTTCCGCTGCCCCTGTTTTGAGACAGGTGCAATATAATGGTCCTTTCTAAATGAAAACAAATGTCACACATATATATTATTTAGTATATGTAAAGACAAGATTAAATCAAAGATAGTGTGATGGGTGACAATATTAGCCCATCACTTGTGAGTTATGCCCAGCTTAAGGCAAGAAACAAAGCATACTTTTTTTGGCGACTTTTTCCAATTCTAGTCGCACACCTCATGTAGCCTAGCCCATAGGCCTATACGTTTTGATACGGTGTGTATGACATCAAAAGTGGCCAAATAACTTCTTAAAATGAAGCGCATTAATCTGCTTTACAACGTGTGTAGAGCCTAACTGGCATACATACATTCGTGTGAGTTTGGGGGGGAAGACAATGTTCACCATCAAAATGCACCTTTATAATAAAAGCATTACATGCATTTGTTGTCACTTTTGATAATGGTGTTTTCCTGCTCATTCGCGCCTATAGCCTACTGCCGTGGGCACATTGCTGAGGTTATAATATCTGAGGAAGTAGCCTGATAGTGGATCAACATTTTAAGCTAAAAGTTCTGCTCTGTTGCATCAGGCTCATTGCTTTAAACAGGGTTTTTAATGTTGGTGGTTGTATTCGTTTTAGGATCTATCACATCTCACAACTGTCCCAGACTATGTTTGGAATATTTTTTTCTCCCACCCAATAGAACAGGTGGACTTTAGTACTATAGGGGATAGTAGATGGACACAGTACAGATGGACTTTGAGTACTATAGGGGATAGTAGATGGACTTTAGTACTATACGGGATAGTAGATGGACATAGAACAGGTGGACTTTAGTACTATAGGGGATAGTAGATGGACTTTAGTACTATAGGGGATAGTAGATGGGGTGGACTTTAGTACTATAGGGGATAGTAGATGGACATAGAACAGATGGACTTTAGTACTATAGGGGATAGTAGATGGACACAGAACAGATGGACTTTAGTACTATAGGGGATAGTAGATGGGGTGGACTTTAGTACTATAGGGGATAGTAGATGGACATAGAACAGATGGACTTTAGTACTATAGGGGATAGTAGATGGACACAGAACAGATGGACTTTAGTACTATAGGGGATAGTAGATGGACTTAGAACAGATGGACTTTAGTACTATAGGGGATAGTAGATGGACACAGAACAGGTGGACTCTAGTACTATAGGGCATAGTAGATGGACTTTAGTACTATAGGGGATAGTAGATGGGGTGGACTTTAGTACTATAGGGGATAGTAGATGGACACAGAACAGATGGACTTTAGTACTATAGGGGATAGTAGATGGACTTTAGTACTATAGGGGATAGTAGATGGACATAGAACAGGTGAACTTTAGTACTATAGGGGATAGTAGATGGGGTGGACTTTAGTACCTTAGGGGATAGTAGATGGGGTGGACTTTAGTACTATAGGGGATAGTAGATGGGGTGGACTTTAGTACTATAGGGGATAGTAGATGGACACAGAACAGGTGGACTTTAGTACTATAGGGGATAGTAGATTGGGTGGACTTTAGTACTATAGGGGATAGTAGATGGACATAGAACAGATGGACTTTAGTACTATAGGGGATAGTAGATGGGGTGGACTTTAGTACTATAGGGGATAGTAGATGGACTTTAGTACTATAGGGGATAGTAGATGGACATAGAACAGGTGGACTTTAGTACTATAGGGGATAGTAGATGGGGTGGACTTTAGTACTATAGGGGATAGTAGATGGACATAGAACAGGTAGACTTTAGTACTATAGGGGATAGTAGATGGACTTTAGTACTATAGGGGATAGTAGATGGGGTGGACTTTAGTACTATAGGGGATAGTAGATGGGGTGGACTTTAGTACTATAGGGGATAGTAGATGGGGTGGACTTTAGTACTATAGGGGATAGTAGATGGGGTGGACTTTAGTACTATAGGGGATAGTAGATGGACATAGAACAGGTGGACTTTAGTACTATAGGGGATAGTAGATGGGGTGGACTTTAGTACTATAGGGGATAGTAGATGGGGTGGACTTTAGTACTAAAGGGAATAGTAGATGGACATAGAACAGATGGACTTTAGTACTATAGGGGATAGTAGATGGACACAGAACAGGTAGACTTTAGGACTATAGGGGATAGTAGATGGGGTGGACTTTAGTACTATAGGGGATAGTAGATGGGGTGGACTTTAGTACTATAGGGGATAGTAGATGGGGTGGACTTTAGTACTATAGGGGATAGTAGATGGACACAGAACAGGTGGACTTTAGTACTATAGGGGATAGTAGATGGACACAGAACAGGTGGACTTTAGCACTATAGGGTATAGCAGATGTACATAGTCTAGTGCTTTTGCTGTTTGTTACGTCTACTCATCTTATTGGCTGACAGAAAGTACATCTGGACAGTAATTCTAATCTCCTCAATATGCACCTTGGAATTGGATGTGCACGTGTGCAGTTGCATCCCCGATGTGTCTGTCTACACTTGTAGCCCGTGAGAAAGACCCGTTCGCGTGAGTGAGAGATGCTTCGACACACAGCTGGAAGAAAGGAATTATGGTTATTATATTCATCCGAAAGGCACAATGGCCACTGGCCTCAAAAGGCATGGATTTCTTTTAGGGGGCATTACAGCCACACAAAGGGGATGTCGCCGTGAAATTCAAGGCCTTATCAAGTGCTTGTCAAATTGTGAATGAGAGACTGATGAAGTGTGTGTAGCCTGCGCAAAAAAAGAACAGAACAAAGCTCATGCCTTTCATGAGACTTTTTCCAAATCATCATTAGAGTCGCATCATGCAGCCTTAGAATGTATTACAAATCAAAACATATAGTTTAACGTTTGTATCACAACTAAAGGTACATGAATAACTCTAAATGAAGCACAAAGGAGGATCTGTTTCTTTGTCAACCGCTCAACACAGAATAGCCGCATGTGCGCACTCCCTCAGAAATCATTTGGAGAAAATATCCTTTCTATTTTATTCAGTCATGTTAAATTGTATTTCTTCACACTGTAAAATAATGCAGCGGAATTCTAAGCAAATCTTGTCTGCTAAATGATCTAGTGTGGCCCAAAGACGTATGGCACAGCCACATCAGGACCTAACATAAGAACAACTCAGAGTATGCTAATATGTTCTTCTGAAATAGACTACATGTTCTTCATATCCTGTTTCTTTAGACCTGTCTAAAATAATGGATTTATTGTGGTGCTGTAGGCTATATTACATGGCTTTATTAGACTTTTTTTTAAAATGTAGTTGTTCCAAAGGTCTGCATCAGTGGCTTGTAGGATATGCGTGGAAGTCAGGATATGCTAAATGTGTTTTATGTTAATTGTCGGTCAAGTACCTTGAGACCGGCAGTTATTTGCTTGACAGTCACCGGCTGACACAATGTCACAGCAGTTCTAGAGCCACATTCCTGAAGGTATGGTCTCCTTACTGCCCTTACTGTCTCCCTTACTGCCCTTACTGCCCTTACTGTCCTCCCTTACTGCCCTTACTGTCTCCCTTACTGCCCTTACTGTCTCCCTTACTGCCCTTACTGTCGCCCTTACTGTCTCCCTTACTGTCTCCCTTACTGCCCTTACTGTCTCCCTTACTGCCCTTACTGTCTCCCTTACTGCCCTTACTGTCTCCCTTACTGCCCTTACTGCCCTTACTGTCCTCCCTTACTGCCCTTACTGTCTCCCTTACTGCCCTTACTGTCTCCCTTACTGCCCTTACTGTCGCCCTTACTGTCTCCCTTACTGTCTCCCTTACTGCCCTTACTGTCTCCCTTACTGCCCTTACTGCCCTTACTGTCTCCCTTACTGCCCTTACTGTCTCCCTTACTGTCCTTACTGCCCTTAATGTCTCCCTTACTGCCCTTAATGTCTCCCTTACTGTCCTTACTGCCCTTACTGTCTCCCTTACTGCCATTACTGCCCTTACCGTCTCCCTTACTGCCATTACTGCCCTTATCGTCTCCCTTACTGCCCTTACTGTCCTCCCTTACTGCCCTTACTGTCCTCCCGTACTGCCCTTACTGTCTCCCTTACTGCCCTTACTGTCTCCCTTACTGCCCTTACTGTCTCCCTTACTGCCCTTACTGTCTCCCTTACTGCCCTTACTGTCTCCCTTACTGCCCTTACTATCTCCCTTACTGCCCTTACTATCTCCCTTACTGCCCTAACTGCCCTTACTGCACTTACTGCCCTTACTGCCCTCCTTACTGCCCTTACTGTCTCCCTTACTGCCCTTACTGTCTCCCTTACTGCCCTTACTGTCTCCCTTACTGCCCTTACTGTCTCCCTTACTGCCCTTACTGTCCTCCCTTACTGCCCTTACTGTCCTCCCTTACTGCCCTTACTGTCCTCCCTTACTGCCCTTACTGCCCTTACTGTCTCCCTTACTGCCCTTACTGCCCTTACTGTCTCCCTTACTGCCCTTACTGTCTCCCTTACTGTCTCCCTTACTGTCTCCCTTACTGTCTCCCTTACTGTCCTTACTGTCTCCCTTACTGCCCTTACTGCCCTTACTGCCTCCCTTACTGTCCTTACTGTCTCCCTTACTTCCCTTACTGCCCTTACTGCCCTTACTGTCTCCCTTACTGCCCTTACTGTCTCCCTTACTGCCCTTACTGTCTCCCTTACTGTCTCCCTTACTGTCTCCCTTGCTGCCCTTACTGTCTCCCTTACTGTCCTCCCTTACTGCCCTTACTGTCCTCCCTTACTGCCCTTACTGCCCTTACTGCCCTTACTGTCCTTACTGCCCTTACTGTCTCCCTTACTGCCCTTACTGCCCTTACTGTCCTTACTGCCCTTGCTGTCTCCCTTACTGCCCTTACTGCCCTTACTGTCTCCCTTACTGCCCTTTATTGAAACTCTTAAAAAGTGTTCAGACATCCTGAGACCCAGCGAGAACCCTTATTTCATATCTCATGTACAGTTTTTCTACTAGTTGATGAGAAAAGCTCTGAAAATATATACTTACTTTATGAAATTACATCTGCTGCTATTTATTACTAAATTATAGTGCAAACTACTTTCAAATTCTATCTGGTGCTGAAAATGAGACCTGCTGCTTTTCAATTTGGTTGTTTTGGATGTAATGTATGTGACTCTCTTTTTGTTTCTTCTCTGTCATAATGAGGTCCCAAGGTCATAATGAAGTCATAATAAGTTCCTAAGGTCATAATGAGGTCCTAAGGTCATAATGAAGTCATAATAAGTTCCTAAGGTCATAATGAAGTCATAATGAAGTTATAATGAGTTCCCAAGGTCATAATGATGTCCTAAGGTCATCCTCCTCTCCTCTACTCCCCTCTTCTCCACCCTGTATAGCCCCTAAGGCCTCTCATCTCCTCCTCCCCTCCTCTCCTCTACTCTCCTTTCCTCCACCCTGTATAGCCCCTAAGGCCTCTCCTCTCCTCTCCTCTCCTCTCCTCTCCTCCACCCTGTTTAGCCCCTAAGACCTGTCCTCTCCTCTCCTCCACCCTGTATAGCCCCTAAGGCCTGTCCTCTCCTCTCCTCCACCCTGTATAGCCCCTAAGGCCTGTCCTCTCCTCTCCTCTCCTCCACCCTGTATAGCCCCTAAAGCCTCTCCTCTCCTCCACCCTGTATAGCCCCTAAGACCTGTCCTCTCCTCTCCTCTCCTCCACCCTGTATAGCCCCTAAAGCCTGTCCTCTCCTCTCCTCCACCCTGTATAGCCCCTAAGGCCTGTCCTCTCCTCTCCTCCAACCTGTATAGCCCCTAAGGCCTGTCCTCTCCTTTCCTCCACCCTGTATAGCCCCTAAGGCCTGTCCTCTCCTTTCCTCCACCCTGTATAGCCCCTAAGGCCTGTCCTCTCCTTTCCTCCACCCTGTATAGCCCCTAAGGCCTGTCTTCTCCTTTCCTCCACCCTGTATAGCCCCTAAGGCCTGTCCTCTCCTCCTCTCCTCCACTCAACCACGTGATTAAAGAGGACACCTGTGTCCAGGTCCTATAGTGTATCATTAATTAGTTTAGAACCTGCAGAGTTCTCTGTCCTGTTCTCTAACTCCCAGGGACTCTGTTTGATGTGGATCAAGTCCCCACAGGTTATTATAATCATCTACTGCAGCATTTGAAGTCAGGTGGGACACTGTCTGTGACAGCAAAACAATAAAGTGTTTCAGTGCAGTTAGATACCTGAAGCAGTTAGTTAGATACCTGAAGCAGTTAGTTAGATACCTGAAGGATGCAGTTAGATACCTGAAGGAAGCAGTTAGATACCTGAAGGAAGCAGTTAGATACCTGAAGGAAGCAGTTAGATACCTGAAGGATGCAGTTAGATACCTGAAGCAGTTAGTTAGATACCTGAAGCAGTTAGTTAGATACCTGAAGCAGTTAGTTAGATACCTGAAGGATGCAGTTAGATACCTGAAGGATGCAGGTAGATACCTGAAGGAAGCAGTTAGATACCTGAAGGATGCAGTTAGATACCTGAAGGATGCAGTTAGATACCTGAAGGATGCAGTTAGATACCTGAAGGAAGCAGTTAGATACCTGAAGGATGCAGTTAGATACCTGAAGGAAGCAGTTAGATACCTGAAGGATGCAGTTAGATACCTGAAGGAAGCAGTTAGATACCTGAAGGATGCAGTTAGATACCTGAAGGAAGCAGTTAGATACCTGAAGGATGCAGTTAGATACCTGAAGGATGCAGTTAGATACCTGAAGGATGCAGTTAGATACCTGAAGGATGCAGTTAGATACCTGAAGGAAGCAGTTAGATACCTGAAGGATGCAGTTAGATACCTGAAGGAAGCAGTTAGATACCTGGAGGATGCAGTTAGATACCTGAAGGATGCAGTTAGATACCTGAAGGATGCAGTTAGATACCTGAAGGATGCAGTTAGATACCTGAAGGAAGCAGTTAGATACCTGAAGGATGCAGTTAGATACCTGAAGGATGCAGTTAGATACCTGAAGGATGCAGTTAGATACCTGAAGGATGCAGTTAGATACCTGAAGGATGCAGTTAGATACCTGAAGGATGCAGTTAGATACCTGAAGGATGCAGTTAGATACCTGAAGGATGCAGTTAGATACCTGAAGGATGCAGTTAGATACCTGAAGGATGCAGTTAGATACCTGAAGGATGCAGTTAGATACCTGAAGGATGCAGTTAGATACCTGAAGGATGCAGTTAGATACCTGAAGGAAGCAGTTAGATACATGAAGCAGTTAGATACCTGAAGGATGCAGTTAGATACCTGAAGATGCAGTTAGATACCTGAAGGATGCAGTTAGATACCTGAAGGATGCAGTTAGATACCTGAAGCAGTTAGATACCTGAAGCAGTTAGATACCTGAAGGAAGCAGTTAGATACCTGAAGGATGCAGATAGATACCTGAAGGATGCAGTTAGATACCTGAAGCAGTTAGATACCTGAAGCAGTTAGATACCTGAAGGATGCAGTTAGATACCTGAAGGATGCAGTTAGATACCTGAAGGATGCAGTTAGATACCTGAAGGATGCAGTTAGATACCTGAAGGAAGCAGTTAGATACCTGAAGGATGCAGATAGATACCTGAAGGATGCAGTTAGATACCTGAAGGATGCAGTTAGATACCTGAAGGATGCAGTTAGATACCTGAAGGATGCAGTTAGATACCTGAAGGATGCAGTTAGATACCTGAAGGATGCAGTTAGATACCTGAAGGATGCAGTTAGATACCTGAAGGATGCAGTTAGATACCTGAAGCAGTTAGATACCTGAAGGATGCAGTTAGATACCTGAAGGATGCAGTTAGATACCTGAAGGATGCAGTTAGATACCTGAAGGATGCAGTTAGATACCTGAAGGATGCAGTTAGATACCTGAAGGATGCAGTTAGATACCTGAAGGAAGCAGTTAGATACCTGAAGCAGTTAGATACCTGAAGGATGCAGTTAGATACCTGAAGCAGTTAGATACCTGAAGCAGTTAGATACCTGAAGGATGCAGTTAGATACCTGAAGGATGCAGTTAGATACCTGAAGGATGCAGTTAGATACCTGAAGGATGCAGTTAGATACCTGAAGGATACAGTTAGATACCTGAAGGAAGCAGTTAGATACCTGAAGGAAGCAGTTAGATACCTGAAGGATGCAGTTAGATACCTGAAGGATGCAGTTAGATACCTGAAGGATGCAGTTAGATACCTGACGGATGCAGTTAGATACCTGAAGCAGTTAGATACCTGAAGCAGTTAGATACCTGAAGCAGTTAGATACCTGAAGCAGTTAGATACCTGAAGCAGTTAGATACCTGAAGGATGCAGTTAGATACCTGAAGGATGCAGTTAGATACCTGAAGGATGCAGTTAGATACCTGAAGGATGCAGTTAGATACCTGAAGGATGCAGTTAGATACCTGAAGGATGCAGTTAGATACCTGAAGGATGCAGTTAGATACCTGAAGGATGCAGTTAGATACCTGAAGGATGCAGTTAGATACATGAAGCAGTTAGATACTGAAGCAGTTAGATACATGAAGCAGTTAGATACCTGAAGGAAGCAGTTAGATACCTGAAGCAGTTAGATACCTGAAGGAAGCAGTTAGATACCTGAAGGATGCAGTTAGATACCTGAAGGATGCAGTTAGATACCTGAAGGATGCAGTTAGATACCTGAAGCAGTTAGATACATGAAGGATGCAGTTAGATACCTGAAGGATGCAGTTAGATACCTGAAGGATGCAGTTAGATACCTGAAGCAGTTAGATACCTGAAGCAGTTAGATACCTGAAGCAGTTAGATACCTGAAGGATGCAGTTAGACACCTGAAGGATGCAGTTAGATACCTGAAGGATGCAGTTAGATACCTGAAGGATGCAGTTAGATACCTGAAGGATGCAGTTAGATACATGAAGGATGCAGTTAGATACCTGAAGGATGCAGTTAGATACCTGAAGGAAGCAGTTAGATACCTGAAGCAGTTAGATACCTGAAGGAAGCAGTTAGATACCTGAAGGATGCAGTTAGATACCTGAAGGATGCAGTTAGATACCTGAAGGAAGCAGTTAGATACCTGAAGGATGCAGTTAGATACCTGAAGGATGCAGTTAGATACATGAAGGATGCAGTTAGATACCTGAAGGATGCAGTTAGATACCTGAAGGATGCAGTTAGATACCTGAAGGATGCAGTTAGATACCTGAAGGATGCAGTTAGATACCTGAAGGATGCAGTTAGATACCTGAAGGATGCAGTTAGACACCTGAAGGATGCAGTTAGATACCTGAAGGATGCAGTTAGATACCTGAAGGATGCAGTTAGATACCTGAAGGATGCAGTTAGATACCTGAAGGAAGCAGTTAGATACATGAAGCAGTTAGATACCTGAAGGAAGCAGTTAGATACCTGAAGGATGCAGTTAGATACCTGAAGATGCAGTTAGATACCTGAAGGATGCAGTTAGATACCTGAAGGATGCAGTTAGATACCTGAAGCAGTTAGATACCTGAAGCAGTTAGATACCTGAAGGAAGCAGTTAGATACCTGAAGGATGCAGATAGATACCTGAAGGATGCAGTTAGATACCTGAAGCAGTTAGATACCTGAAGCAGTTAGATACCTGAAGGATGCAGTTAGATACCTGAAGGATGCAGTTAGATACCTGAAGGATGCAGTTAGATACCTGAAGGATGCAGTTAGATACCTGAAGGAAGCAGTTAGATACCTGAAGGATGCAGATAGATACCTGAAGGATGCAGTTAGATACCTGAAGGATGCAGTTAGATACCTGAAGGATGCAGTTAGATACCTGAAGGATGCAGTTAGATACCTGAAGGATGCAGTTAGATACCTGAAGGATGCAGTTAGATACCTGAAGGATGCAGTTAGATACCTGAAGGATGCAGTTAGATACCTGAAGCAGTTAGATACCTGAAGGATGCAGTTAGATACCTGAAGGATGCAGTTAGATACCTGAAGGATGCAGTTAGATACCTGAAGGATGCAGTTAGATACCTGAAGGATGCAGTTAGATACCTGAAGGATGCAGTTAGATACCTGAAGGAAGCAGTTAGATACCTGAAGCAGTTAGATACCTGAAGGATGCAGTTAGATACCTGAAGCAGTTAGATACCTGAAGCAGTTAGATACCTGAAGGATGCAGTTAGATACCTGAAGGATGCAGTTAGATACCTGAAGGATGCAGTTAGATACCTGAAGGATGCAGTTAGATACCTGAAGGATGCAGTTAGATACCTGAAGGATACAGTTAGATACCTGAAGGAAGCAGTTAGATACCTGAAGGAAGCAGTTAGATACCTGAAGGATGCAGTTAGATACCTGAAGGATGCAGTTAGATACCTGAAGGATGCAGTTAGATACCTGACGGATGCAGTTAGATACCTGACGGATGCAGTTAGATACCTGAAGCAGTTAGATACCTGAAGCAGTTAGATACCTGAAGCAGTTAGATACCTGAAGCAGTTAGATACCTGAAGCAGTTAGATACCTGATGCAGTTAGATACCTGAAGGATGCAGTTAGATACCTGAAGGATGCAGTTAGATACCTGAAGGATGCAGTTAGATACCTGAAGGATGCAGTTAGATACCTGAAGGATGCAGTTAGATACCTGAAGGATGCAGTTAGATACCTGAAGGATGCAGTTAGATACCTGAAGGATGCAGTTAGATACCTGAAGGATGCAGTTAGATACATGAAGCAGTTAGATACTGAAGCAGTTAGATACATGAAGCAGTTAGATACCTGAAGGAAGCAGTTAGATACCTGAAGCAGTTAGATACCTGAAGCAGTTAGATACCTGAAGCAGTTAGATACCTGAAGGATGCAGTTAGATACCTGAAGGATGCAGTTAGATACCTGAAGCAGTTAGATACATGAAGGATGCAGTTAGATACCTGAAGGATGCAGTTAGATACCTGAAGGATGCAGTTAGATACCTGAAGGATGCAGTTAGATACCTGAAGCAGTTAGATACCTGAAGCAGTTAGATACCTGAAGGATGCAGTTAGACACCTGAAGGATGCAGTTAGATACCTGAAGGATGCAGTTAGATACCTGAAGGATGCAGTTAGATACCTGAAGGATGCAGTTTGATACATGAAGGATGCAGTTAGATACCTGAAGGATGCAGTTAGATACCTGAAGGAAGCAGTTAGATACCTGAAGGAAGCAGTTAGATACCTGAAGGAAGCAGTTAGATACCTGAAGGATGCAGTTAGATACCTGAAGGATGCAGTTAGATACCTGAAGGAAGCAGTTAGATACCTGAAGGATGCAGTTAGATACCTGAAGGATGCAGTTAGATACATGAAGGATGCAGTTAGATACCTGAAGGATGCAGTTAGATACCTGAAGGATGCAGTTAGATACCTGAAGGATGCAGTTAGATACCTGAAGGATGCAGTTAGATACCTGAAGGATGCAGTTAGATACCTGAAGGATGCAGTTAGACACCTGAAGCAGTTAGATACCTGAAGGATGCAGTTAGATACCTGAAGGATGCAGTTAGATACCTGAAGGAAGCAGTTAGATACCTGAAGGATGCAGTTAGATACATGAAGGATGCAGTTAGATACATGAAGGATGCAGTTAGATACCTGAAGGATGCAGTTAGATACCTGAAGGATGCAGTTAGATACCTGAAGGATGCAGTTAGATACCTGAAGGATGCAGTTAGATACCTGAAGGATGCAGTTAGATACCTGAAGGAAGCAGTTAGATACCTGAAGGATGCAGTTAGATACATGAAGGATGCAGTTAGATACATGAAGCAGTTAGATACCTGAAGGATGCAGTTAGATACCTGAAGGATGCAGTTAGATACCTGAAGGATGCAGTTAGATACCTGAAGGATGCAGTTAGATACCTGAAGGATGCAGTTAGATACCTGAAGGATGCAGTTAGATACCTGAAGGATGCAGTTAGATACCTGAAGCAGTTAGATACCTGAAGGAAGCAGTTAGATACCTGAAGGATGCAGTTAGATACCTGAAGCAGTTAGATACCTGAAGGATGCAGTTAGATACCTGAAGGATGCAGTTAGATACCTGAAGGATACAGTTAGATACCTGAAGGATGCAGTTAGGTACCTGAAGGATGCAGTTAGGTACCTGAAGGATGCAGTTAGATACCTGAAGGATGCAGTTAGATACCTGAAGGATGCAGTTAGATACCTGAAGGATGCAGTTAGATACCTGAAGGATGCAGTTAGATACCTGAAGGATGCAGTTAGATACCTGAAGGATGCAGTTAGATACCTGAAGGATGCAGTTAGATACCTGAAGGATGCAGTTAGATACCTGAAGGATGCAGTTAGATACCTGAAGCAGTTAGATACATGAAGGATGCAGTTAGACACCTGAAGGATGCAGTTAGATACCTGAAGCAGTTAGATACATGAAGGATGCAGTTAGATACCTGAAGCAGTTAGATACCTGAAGGATACAGTTAGATACCTGAAGGATGCAGTTAGATACCTGAAGGATGCAGTTAGATACCTGAAGGATGCAGTTAGATACCTGAAGGAAGCAGTTAGATACCTGAAGGATGCAGTTAGATACCTGAAGGAAGCAGTTAGATACCTGAAGGATGCAGTTAGATACCTGAAGGAAGCAGTTAGATACATGAAGCAGTTAGATACCTGAAGGATGCAGTTAGATACTGAAGGATGCAGTTAGATACCTGAAGGATGCAGTTAGATACCTGAAGGAAGCAGTTAGATACCTGAAGGATGCAGTTAGATACCTGAAGGAAGCAGTTAGATACCTGAAGGAGGCAGTTAGATACTGAAGGATGCAGTTAGATACCTGAAGGATGCAGGTAGATACCTGAAGGATGCAGTTAGATACCTGAAGGATGCAGTTAGATACCTGAAGGATGCAGTTAGATACCTGAAGGATGCAGTTAGATACCTGAAGGATGCAGTTAGATACCTGAAGGATGCAGTTAGATACCTGAAGGATGCAGTTAGATACCTGAAGGATGCAGTTAGATACATGAAGCAGTTAGATACCTGAAGGATGCAGTTAGATACCTGAAGGATGCAGTTAGATACATGAAGCAGTTAGATACCTGAAGGATGCAGTTAGATACCTGAAGCAGTTAGATACCTGAAGCAGTTAGATACCTGAAGCAGTTAGATACCTGAAGGATGCAGTTAGACACCTGAAGGATGCAGTTAGATACCTGAAGGATGCAGTTAGATACCTGAAGGATGCAGTTAGATACCTGAAGGAAGCAGTTAGATACCTGAAGGATGCAGTTAGATACATGAAGGATGCAGTTAGATACATGAAGGATGCAGTTAGATACCTGAAGGATGCAGTTAGATACCTGAAGGATGCAGTTAGATACCTGAAGGATGCAGTTAGATACCTGAAGGATGCAGTTAGATACCTGAAGGATGCAGTTAGATACCTGAAGGAAGCAGTTAGATACCTGAAGGATGCAGTTAGATACATGAAGGATGCAGTTAGATACATGAAGCAGTTAGATACCTGAAGGATGCAGTTAGATACCTGAAGGATGCAGTTAGATACCTGAAGGATGCAGTTAGATACCTGAAGGATGCAGTTAGATACCTGAAGGATGCAGTTAGATACCTGAAGGATGCAGTTAGATACCTGAAGGATGCAGTTAGATACCTGAAGCAGTTAGATACCTGAAGGAAGCAGTTAGATACCTGAAGGATGCAGTTAGATACCTGAAGCAGTTAGATACCTGAAGGATGCAGTTAGATACCTGAAGGATGCAGTTAGATACCTGAAGGATACAGTTAGATACCTGAAGGATGCAGTTAGGTACCTGAAGGATGCAGTTAGGTACCTGAAGGATGCAGTTAGATACCTGAAGGATGCAGTTAGATACCTGAAGGATGCAGTTAGATACCTGAAGGATGCAGTTAGATACCTGAAGGATGCAGTTAGATACCTGAAGGATGCAGTTAGATACCTGAAGGATGCAGTTAGATACCTGAAGGATGCAGTTAGATACCTGAAGGATGCAGTTAGATACCTGAAGGATGCAGTTAGATACCTGAAGCAGTTAGATACATGAAGGATGCAGTTAGACACCTGAAGGATGCAGTTAGATACCTGAAGCAGTTAGATACATGAAGGATGCAGTTAGATACCTGAAGCAGTTAGATACCTGAAGGATACAGTTAGATACCTGAAGGATGCAGTTAGATACCTGAAGGATGCAGTTAGATACCTGAAGGATGCAGTTAGATACCTGAAGGAAGCAGTTAGATACCTGAAGGATGCAGTTAGATACCTGAAGGAAGCAGTTAGATACCTGAAGGATGCAGTTAGATACCTGAAGGAAGCAGTTAGATACATGAAGCAGTTAGATACCTGAAGGATGCAGTTAGATACTGAAGGATGCAGTTAGATACCTGAAGGATGCAGTTAGATACCTGAAGGAAGCAGTTAGATACCTGAAGGATGCAGTTAGATACCTGAAGGAAGCAGTTAGATACCTGAAGGAGGCAGTTAGATACTGAAGGATGCAGTTAGATACCTGAAGGATGCAGGTAGATACCTGAAGGATGCAGTTAGATACCTGAAGGATGCAGTTAGATACCTGAAGGATGCAGTTAGATACCTGAAGGATGCAGTTAGATACCTGAAGGATGCAGTTAGATACCTGAAGGATGCAGTTAGATACCTGAAGGATGCAGTTAGATACCTGAAGGATGCAGTTAGATACATGAAGCAGTTAGATACCTGAAGGATGCAGTTAGATACCTGAAGGATGCAGTTAGATACATGAAGCAGTTAGATACCTGAAGGATGCAGTTAGATACCTGAAGCAGTTAGATACCTGAAGGATGCAGTTAGATACCTGAAGCAGTTAGATACCTGAAGGATGCAGTTAGATACCTGAAGGATGCAGTTAGATACCTGAAGGATGCAGTTAGATACCTGAAGGATGCAGTTAGACACCTGAAGCAGTTAGATACCTGAAGGATGCAGTTAGATACCTGAAGGATGCAGTTAGATACCTGAAGGATGCAGTTAGATACCTGAAGGATGCAGTTAGATACCTGAAGGATGCAGTTAGATACCTGAAGGATGCAGTTAGATACCTGAAGCAGTTAGATACCTGAAGGAGGCAGTTAGATACCTGAAGGATGCAGTTAGATACCTGAAGGAAGCAGTTAGATACCTGAAGCAGTTAGATACCTGAAGGATACAGTTAGATACCTGAAGGATGCAGTTAGATACCTGAAGGATGCAGTTAGATACCTGAAGGATGCAGTTAGATACCTGAAGGATGCAGTTAGATACCTGAAGGATGCAGTTAGATACCTGAAGGAGGCAGTTAGATACCTGCAGTTAGATACCTGAAGGATGCAGTTAGATACCTGCAGTTAGATACCTGAAGGAAGCAGTTAGATACCTGAAGGAAGCAGTTAGATACCTGAAGGATGCAGTTAGATACCTGAAGGAGGCAGTTAGATACCTGAAGGAGGCAGTTAGATACCTGAAGGATGCAGTTAGATACCTGAAGGATGCAGTTAGATACCTGAAGGAGGCAGTTAGATACCTGAAGGAGGCAGTTAGATACCTGAAGGAGGCAGTTAGATACCTGAAGGAGGCAGTTAGATACCTGAAGGAAGCAGTTAGATACCTGAAGGATGCAGTTAGATACCTGAAGGAGGCAGTTAGATACCTGAAGGAGGCAGTTAGATACCTGAAGGATGCAGTTAGATACCTGAAGGATGCAGTTAGATACCTGAAGGATGCAGTTAGATACCTGAAGGAAGCAGTTAGATACCTGAAGGATGCAGTTAGATACCTGAAGGAAGCAGTTAGATACCTGAAGGATGCAGTTAGATACCTGAAGGAGGCAGTTAGATACCTGAAGGAGGCAGTTAGATACCTGAAGGATGCAGTTAGATACCTGAAGGATACAGTTAGATACCTGAAGGATGCAGTTAGATACCTGAAGCAGTTAGATACCTGAAGCAGTTAGATACCTGAAGCAGTTAGATACCTGAAGGAAGCAGTTAGATACTGAAGGATGCAGTTAGATACCTGAAGGATGCAGTTAGATACCTGAAGCAGTTAGATACCTGAAGGATGCAGTTAGATACCTGCAGTTAGATACCTGAAGGATGCAGTTAGATACTGAAGGATGCAGTTAGATACCTGAAGGATGCAGTTAGATACCTGAAGCAGTTAGATACCTGAAGGATGCAGTTAGATACCTGAAGGATGCAGTTAGATACCTGAAGGATGCAGTTAGATACCTGAAGGATGCAGTTAGATACCTGAAGGATGCAGTTAGATACCTGAAGGATGCAGTTAGATACCTGAAGGATGCAGTTAGATACCTGAAGGATGCAGTTAGATACCTGAAGGATGCAGTTAGATACCTGAAGGATGCAGTTAGATACCTGAAGGATGCAGTTAGATACCTGAAGGATGCAGTTAGATACCTGAAGGATGCAGTTAGATACCTGAAGGAGGCAGTTAGATACCTGAAGGAAGCAGTTAGATACCTGAAGGATGCAGTTAGATACCTGAAGGATGCAGTTAGATACCTGAAGGATGCAGTTAGATACCTGAAGGAAGCAGTTAGATACCTGAAGCAGTTAGATACCTGAAGGATACAGTTAGATACCTGAAGGATGCAGTTAGATACCTGAAGGATGCAGTTAGATACCTGTAGGATGCAGTTAGATACCTGAAGGATGCAGTTAGATACCTGAAGGATGCAGTTAGATACCTGAAGGATGCAGTTAGATACCTGAAGGATGCAGTTAGATACCTGAAGGATGCAGTTAGATACCTGAAGGATGCAGTTAGATACCTGAAGGATGCAGTTAGATACCTGAAGGATGCAGTTAGATACCTGAAGGATGCAGTTAGATACCTGAAGGATGCAGTTAGATACCTGAAGGAAGCAGTTAGATACCTGAAGGATGCAGTTAGATACCTGAAGGATGCAGTTAGATACCTGAAGGATGCAGTTAGATACCTGAAGCAGTTAGATACCTGAAGGATGCAGTTAGATACCTGAAGCAGTTAGATACCTGAAGGATGCAGTTAGATACCTGAAGGATGCAGTTAGATACCTGAAGGATGCAGTTAGATACCTGAAGCAGTTAGATACCTGAAGGATGCAGTTAGATACCTGAAGGAAGCAGTTAGATACCTGGAGGATGCAGTTAGATACCTGAAGGAAGCAGTTAGATACCTGAAGGAAGCAGTTAGATACCTGAAGGATGCAGTTAGATACCTGAAGGATGCAGTTAGATACCTGAAGGAAGCAGTTAGATACCTGAAGCAGTTAGATACCTGAATGATACAGTTAGATACCTGAAGGAAGCAGTTAGATACCTGAAGCAGTTAGATACCTGAAGGATGCAGTTAGATACCTGAAGGATGCAGTTAGATACCTGAAGGATGCAGTTAGATACCTGAAGCAGTTAGATACCTGAAGGATGCAGTTAGATACCTGAAGGATGCAGTTAGATACTGAAGGATGCAGTTAGATACCTGAAGGATGCAGTTAGATACCTGAAGGAAGCAGTTAGATACCTGAAGGATGCAGTTAGATACCTGAAGGATGCAGTTAGATACCTGAAGGATGCAGTTAGATACCTGAAGGATGCAGTTAGATACCTGAAGGATGCAGTTAGATACCTGAAGCAGTTAGATACCTGAAGGATGCAGTTAGATACCTGAAGCAGTTAGATACCTGAAGGATGCAGTTAGATACCTGAAGGATGCAGTTAGATACCTGAAGGATGCAGTTAGATACCTGAAGGATGCAGTTAGATACCTGAAGCAGTTAGATACCTGAAGGATGCAGTTAGATACCTGAAGCAGTTAGATACCTGAAGGATGCAGTTAGATACCTGAAGGATGCAGTTAGATACCTGAAGGATGCAGTTAGATACTGAAGGATGCAGTTAGATACCTGAAGCAGTTAGATACCTGAAGGATGCAGTTAGATACCTGAAGCAGTTAGATACCTGAAGGATGCAGTTAGATACCTGAAGGATGCAGTTAGATACCTGAAGGATGCAGTTAGATACCTGAAGGATGCAGTTAGATACCTGAAGGATGCAGTTAGATACCTGAAGGATGCAGTTAGATACCTGAAGGATGCAGTTAGATACCTGAAGGATGCAGTTAGATACCTGAAGGATGCAGTTAGATACCTGAAGGATGCAGTTAGATACCTGAAGGATGCAGTTAGATACCTGAAGGATGCAGTTAGATACCTGAAGCAGTTAGATACCTGAAGGATGCAGTTAGATACCTGAAGCAGTTAGATACCTGAAGGATGCAGTTAGATACCTGAAGGATGCAGTTAGATACCTGAAGGATGCAGTTAGATACCTGAAGGATGCAGTTAGATACCTGAAGGATGCAGTTAGATACCTGAAGGATGCAGTTAGATTCCTGAAGGATGCAGTTAGATACCTGAAGGAGGCAGTTAGATACCTGAAGGATGCAGTTAGATACCTGAAGGATGCAGTTAGATACCTGAAGGATGCAGTTAGATACCTGAAGCAGTTAGATACCTGAAGGATGCAGTTAGATACCTGAAGGATGCAGTTAGATACCTGAAGGAAGCAGTTAGATACCTGAAGGATGCAGTTAGATACCTGAAGCAGTTAGATACCTGAAGGATGCAGTTAGACACCTGAAGGAGGCAGTTAGATACCTGAAGGATGCAGTTAGATACCTGAAGGATGCAGTTAGATACCTGAAGGATGCAGTTAGACACCTGAAGGATGCAGTTAGATACTGAAGGATGCAGTTAGATACCTGAAGGATGCAGTTAGATACCTGAAGGATGCAGTTAGATACCTGAAGGAGGCAGTTAGATACCTGAAGGATGCAGTTAGATACCTGAAGGATACAGTTAGATACCTGAAGGATGCAGTTAGATACCTGAAGCAGTTAGATACCTGAAGCAGTTAGATACCTGAAGCAGTTAGATACCTGAAGGATACAGTTAGATACCTGAAGGATGCAGTTAGATACCTGAAGGATGCAGTTAGATACCTGTAGGATGCAGTTAGATACCTGAAGGATGCAGTTAGATACCTGAAGGATGCAGTTAGATACCTGAAGGATGCAGTTAGATACCTGAAGGATGCAGTTAGATACCTGAAGGATGCAGTTAGATACCTGAAGGATGCAGTTAGATACCTGAAGGATGCAGTTAGATACCTGAAGGATGCAGTTAGATACCTGAAGGATGCAGTTAGATACCTGAAGGAAGCAGTTAGATACCTGAAGGATGCAGTTAGATACCTGAAGGATGCAGTTAGATACCTGAAGGATGCAGTTAGATACCTGAAGCAGTTAGATACCTGAAGGATGCAGTTAGATACCTGAAGCAGTTAGATACCTGAAGGATGCAGTTAGATACCTGAAGGATGCAGTTAGATACCTGAAGGATGCAGTTAGATACCTGAAGCAGTTAGATACCTGAAGGATGCAGTTAGATACCTGAAGGAAGCAGTTAGATACCTGGAGGATGCAGTTAGATACCTGAAGGAAGCAGTTAGATACCTGAAGGAAGCAGTTAGATACCTGAAGGATGCAGTTAGATACCTGAAGGATGCAGTTAGATACCTGAAGGAAGCAGTTAGATACCTGAAGCAGTTAGATACCTGAATGATACAGTTAGATACCTGAAGGAAGCAGTTAGATACCTGAAGCAGTTAGATACCTGAAGGATGCAGTTAGATACCTGAAGGATGCAGTTAGATACCTGAAGGATGCAGTTAGATACCTGAAGCAGTTAGATACCTGAAGGATGCAGTTAGATACCTGAAGGATGCAGTTAGATACTGAAGGATGCAGTTAGATACCTGAAGGATGCAGTTAGATACCTGAAGGAAGCAGTTAGATACCTGAAGGATGCAGTTAGATACCTGAAGGATGCAGTTAGATACCTGAAGGATGCAGTTAGATACCTGAAGGATGCAGTTAGATACCTGAAGGATGCAGTTAGATACCTGAAGCAGTTAGATACCTGAAGGATGCAGTTAGATACCTGAAGCAGTTAGATACCTGAAGGATGCAGTTAGATACCTGAAGGATGCAGTTAGATACCTGAAGGATGCAGTTAGATACCTGAAGGATGCAGTTAGATACCTGAAGGATGCAGTTAGATACCTGAAGGATGCAGTTAGATACCTGAAGCAGTTAGATACCTGAAGGATGCAGTTAGATACCTGAAGGATGCAGTTAGATACCTGAAGGATGCAGTTAGATACTGAAGGATGCAGTTAGATACCTGAAGCAGTTAGATACCTGAAGGATGCAGTTAGATACCTGAAGCAGTTAGATACCTGAAGGATGCAGTTAGATACCTGAAGGATGCAGTTAGATACCTGAAGGATGCAGTTAGATACCTGAAGGATGCAGTTAGATACCTGAAGGATGCAGTTAGATACCTGAAGGATGCAGTTAGATACCTGAAGGATGCAGTTAGATACCTGAAGGATGCAGTTAGATACCTGAAGGATGCAGTTAGATACCTGAAGGATGCAGTTAGATACCTGAAGGATGCAGTTAGATACCTGAAGGATGCAGTTAGATACCTGAAGCAGTTAGATACCTGAAGGATGCAGTTAGATACCTGAAGCAGTTAGATACCTGAAGGATGCAGTTAGATACCTGAAGGATGCAGTTAGATACCTGAAGGATGCAGTTAGATACCTGAAGGATGCAGTTAGATACCTGAAGGATGCAGTTAGATACCTGAAGGATGCAGTTAGATTCCTGAAGGATGCAGTTAGATACCTGAAGGAGGCAGTTAGATACCTGAAGGATGCAGTTAGATACCTGAAGGATGCAGTTAGATACCTGAAGGATGCAGTTAGATACCTGAAGGAGGCAGTTAGATACCTGAAGGATGCAGTTAGATACCTGAAGGATGCAGTTAGATACCTGAAGGATGCAGTTAGATACCTGAAGCAGTTAGATACCTGAAGGATGCAGTTAGATACCTGAAGGATGCAGTTAGATACCTGAAGGAAGCAGTTAGATACCTGAAGGATGCAGTTAGATACCTGAAGCAGTTAGATACCTGAAGGATGCAGTTAGACACCTGAAGGAGGCAGTTAGATACCTGAAGGATGCAGTTAGATACCTGAAGGATGCAGTTAGATACCTGAAGGATGCAGTTAGACACCTGAAGGATGCAGTTAGATACTGAAGGATGCAGTTAGATACCTGAAGGATGCAGTTAGACACCTGAAGGATGCAGTTAGATAACTGAAGGATGCAGTTAGATAACTGAAGGATGCAGTTAGATACCTGAAGGATGCAGTTAGATACCTGAAGGATGCAGTTAGATACCTGAAGGATGCAGTTAGATACCTGAAGCAGTTAGATACCTGAAGGGTGCAGTTAGATACCTGAAGGATGCAGTTAGATACCTGAAGCAGTTAGATACCTGAAGGATGCAGTTAGACACCTGAAGGATGCAGTTAGATACCTGAAGGATGCAGTTAGATACCTGAAGCAGTTAGATACCTGAAGCAGTTAGATACCTGAAGCAGTTAGATACCTGAAGGATGCAGTTAGATACCTGAAGCAGTTAGATACCTGAAGGATGCAGTTAGATACCTGAAGGAGGCAGTTAGATACCTGAAGGATGCAGTTAGATACCTGAAGGAAGCAGTTAGATACCTGAAGGATGCAGTTAGATACCTGAAGGAGGCAGTTAGATACCTGAAGGAGGCAGTTAGATACCTGAAGGAGGCAGTTAGATACCTGAAGGATGCAGTTAGATACCTGAAGGATGCAGTTAGATACCTGAAGCAGTTAGATACCTGAAGGATGCAGTTAGATACCTGAAGGATGCAGTTAGATACCTGAAGGAAGCAGTTAGATACCTGAAGGATGCAGTTAGATACCTGAAGGATGCAGTTAGATACCTGAAGGAAGCAGTTAGATACCTGAAGGATGCAGTTAGATACCTGAAGGATGCAGTTAGATACCTGAAGGATGCAGTTAGATACCTGAAGCAGTTAGATACCTGAAGGATGCAGTTAGATACCTGAAGCAGTTAGATACCTGAAGGATGCAGTTAGATACCTGAAGGATGCAGTTTAGATACCTGAAGGATGCAGTTAGATACCTGAAGGATGCAGTTAGATACCTGAAGGATGCAGTTAGATACCTGAAGGATGCAGTTAGATACCTGAAGGAAGCAGTTAGATACCTGAAGGATGCAGTTAGATACCTGAAGGATGCAGTTAGATACCTGAAGGATGCAGTTAGATACCTGAAGGAAGCAGTTAGATACCTGAAGGAGGCAGTTAGATACCTGAAGGATGCAGTTAGATACCTGAAGGAAGCAGTTAGATACCTGAAGGATGCAGATAGATACCTGAAGGATGCAGTTAGATACCTGAAGGATGCAGTTAGATACCTGAAGCAGTTAGATACCTGAAGGAAGCAGTTAGATACCTGAAGGATGCAGTTAGATACCTGAAGGATGCAGTTAGATACCTGAAGGATGCAGTTAGATACCTGAAGGAGGCAGTTAGATACCTGAAGGATGCAGTTAGATACCTGAAGGATGCAGTTAGATACCTGAAGGATGCAGTTAGATACCTGAAGGATGCAGTTAGATACCTGAAGGATGCAGTTAGATACCTGAAGGATGCAGTTAGATACCTGAAGGATGCAGTTAGATACCTGAAGGATGCAGTTAGATACCTGAAGGATGCAGTTAGATACCTGAAGCAGTTAGATACCTGAAGGAAGCAGTTAGATACCTGAAGCAGTTAGATACCTGAAGGAAGCAGGTAGATACCTGAAGGAAGCAGTTAGATACCTGAAGGAAGCAGTTAGATACCTGAAGGATGCAGTTAGATACCTGAAGGAGGCAGTTAGATACCTGAAGGATGCAGTTAGATACCTGAAGGATGCAGTTAGATACCTGAAGGATGCAGTTAGATACCTGAAGGAAGCAGTTAGATACCTGAAGGATGCAGTTAGATACCTGAAGGATGCAGTTAGATACCTGAAGGAGGCAGTTAGATACCTGAAGGAGGCAGTTAGATACCTGAAGGATGCAGTTAGATACCTGAAGCAGTTAGATACCTGAAGGATGCATTTAGATACCTGAAGGATGCAGTTAGATACCTGAAGGATGCAGTTAGATACCTGAAGGAAGCAGTTAGATACCTGAAGGATGCAGTTAGATACCTGAAGGATGCAGTTAGATACCTGAAGGATGCAGTTAGATACCTGAAGGAAGCAGTTAGATACCTGAAGGATGCAGTTAGATACCTGAAGGAGGCAGTTAGATACCTGAAGGATGCAGTTAGATACCTGAAGGATGCAGTTAGATACCTGAAGGAAGCAGTTAGATACCTGAAGGATGCAGTTAGATACCTGAAGGATGCAGTTAGATACCTGAAGGATGCAGTTAGATACCTGAAGGAAGCAGTTAGATACCTGAAGGAAGCAGTTAGATACCTGAAGGATGCAGTTAGATACCTGAAGGAAGCAGTTAGATACCTGAAGGATGCAGTTAGATACCTGAAGCAGTTAGATACCTGAAGCAGTTAGATACCTGAAGGATGCAGTTAGATACCTGAAGCAGTTAGATACCTGAAGGAAGCAGTTAGATACCTGAAGGATGCAGTTAGATACCTGAAGGATGCAGTTAGATACCTGAAGGATACAGTTAGATACCTGAAGGATGCAGTTAGATACCTGAAGGATGCAGTTAGATACCTGAAGGATGCAGTTAGATACCTGAAGGATGCAGTTAGATACCTGAAGGATGCAGTTAGATACCTGAAGGATGCAGTTAGATACCTGAAGGATGCAGTTAGATACCTGAAGGATGCAGTTAGATACCTGAAGGATGCAGTTAGATACCTGAAGGATGCAGTTAGATACCTGAAGGATGCAGTTAGATACCTGAAGGATGCAGTTAGATACCTGAAGCAGTTAGATACCTGAAGGATGCAGTTAGATACCTGAAGGAAGCAGTTAGATACCTGGAGGAAGCAGTTAGATACCTGAAGGATGCAGTTAGATTCCTGAAGGATGCAGTTAGATACCTGAAGGAAAAGGATGCAGTTAGATACCTGAAGGATGCAGTTAGATACCTGAAGCAGTTAGATACCTGAAGGAAGCAGTTAGATACCTGAAGGATGCAGTTAGATACCTGAAGGAAGCAGTTAGATACCTGAAGGAAGCAGTTAGATACCTGAAGGATGCAGTTAGATACCTGAAGGATGCAGTTAGATACCTTAAGGATGCAGTTAGATACCTGAAGGATGCAGTTAGATACCTGAAGGATGCAGTTAGATACCTGAAGGATGCAGTTAGATACCTGAAGGATGCAGTTAGATACCTGAAGGATGCAGTTAGATACCTGAAGGAAGCAGTTAGATACCTGAAGCAGTTAGATACCTGAAGGATGCAGTTAGATACCTGAAGCAGTTAGATACCTGAAGGAAGCAGTTAGATACTGAAGGATGCAGTTAGATACCTGAAGGAAGCAGTTAGATTCCTGAAGGAAGCAGTTAGATACCTGAAGGAGGCAGTTAGATACCTGAAGGATGCAGTTAGACACCTGAAGGAAGCAGTTAGATTCCTGAAGGAAGCAGTTAGATACCTGAAGGAAGCAGTTAGATACCTGAAGGATGCAGTTAGATACCTGAAGGATGCAGTTAGATACCTGAAGGATGCAGTTAGATACCTGAAGCAGTTAGATACCTGAAGGATGCAGTTAGATACCTGAAGGATGCAGTTAGATACCTGAAGGAAGCAGTTAGATACCTGAAGCAGTTAGATACCTGAAGGATGCAGTTAGATACCTGAAGGATGCAGTTAGATACCTGAAGGATGCAGTTAGATACCTGAAGGATGCAGTTAGATACCTGAAGGATGCAGTTAGATACATGAAGGATGCAGTTAGATACCTGAAGGATGCAGTTAGATACCTGAAGGATGCAGTTAGATACCTGAAGGATGCAGTTAGATACCTGAAGGATGCAGTTAGATACCTGAAGGATGCAGTTAGATACCTGAAGCAGTTAGATACCTGAAGCAGTTAGATACCTGAAGCAGTTAGATACATGAAGGAAGCAGTTAGATACCTGAAGGATACAGTTAGATACCTGAAGGATGCAGTTAGATACCTGAAGGAGGCAGTTAGATACCTGAAGGAGGCAGTTAGATACCTGAAGGATACAGTTAGATACCTGAAGGATGCAGTTAGATACCTGAAGGATGCAGTTAGATACCTGAAGGAGGCAGTTAGATACCTGAAGGAGGCAGTTAGATACCTGAAGGATGCAGTTAGATTCCTGAAGGATGCAGTTAGATACCTGAAGGATGCAGTTAGATACCTGAAGGATGCAGTTAGATACCTGAAGGATGCAGTTAGATTCCTGAAGGATGCAGTTAGATACCTGAAGGATGCAGTTAGATACCTGAAGGATGCAGTTAGATACCTGAAGGATGCAGTTAGATACTGAAGGATGCAGTTAGATACCTGAAGGATGCAGTTAGATACCTGAAGGATGCAGTTAGATACCTGAAGCTGTTAGATACCTGAAGGATGCAGTTAGATACCTGAAGGATGCAGTTAGATACCTGAAGGATGCAGTTAGATACCTGAAGGATGCAGTTAGATACCTGAAGCAGTTAGATACCTGAAGGATGCAGTTAGATACCTGAAGGATGCAGTTAGATACCTGAAGGATGCAGTTAGATACCTGAAGGATGCAGTTAGATACCTGAAGGATGCAGTTAGATACCTGAAGGATGCAGTTAGATACCTGAAGGATGCAGTTAGATACCTGAAGCAGTTAGATACCTGAAGCAGTTAGATACCTGAAGGATGCAGTTAGATACCTGAAGGAAGCAGTTAGATACCTGAAGGATGCAGTTAGATACCTGAAGGATGCAGTTAGATACCTGAAGGATGGAGTTAGATACCTGAAGGAGGCAGTTAGATACCTGAAGCAGTTAGATACCTGAAGGATGCAGTTAGGTACCTGAAGGATGCAGTTAGATACCTGAAGGATGCAGTTAGATACCTGAAGCAGTTAGATACCTGAAGGAAGCAGTTAGATACCTGAAGGAAGCAGTTAGATACCTGAAGGATGCAGTTAGATACCTGAAGGATGCAGTTAGATACCTGAAGGAGGCAGTTAGATACCTGAAGCAGTTAGATACCTGAAGGATGCAGTTAGGTACCTGAAGGATGCAGTTAGATACCTGAAGGATGCAGTTAGATACCTGAAGGATGCAGTTAGATACCTGAAGCAGTTAGATACCTGAAGCAGTTAGATACCTGAAGGATGCAGTTAGATACCTGAAGGATGCAGTTAGATACCTGAAGGAAGCAGTTAGATACATGAAGCAGTTAGATACCTGAAGCAGTTAGATACCTGAAGGAAGCAGTTAGATACCTGAAGGATGCAGTTAGATACCTGAAGGATGCAGTTAGATACCTGAAGGAGGCAGTTAGATACCTGAAGGATGCAGTTAGGTACCTGAAGGATGCAGTTAGGTACCTGAAGGATGCAGTTAGATACCTGAAGGATGCAGTTAGATACCTGAAGGAGGCAGTTAGATACCTGAAGGAGGCAGTTAGATACCTGAAGGATGCAGTTAGATACCTGAAGGATGCAGTTAGATACCTGAAGGAGGCAGTTAGATACTTGAAGGATGCAGTTAGATACATGAAGGATGCAGTTAGATACCTGAAGGATGCAGTTAGATACCTGAAGGATGCAGTTAGATACCTGAAGGATGCAGTTAGATACCTGAAGCAGTTAGATACCTGAAGCAGTTAGATACCTGAAGGATGCAGTTAGATACCTGAAGGAAGCAGTTAGATACCTGAAGGATGCAGTTAGATACCTGCAGTTAGATACCTGAAGGAAGCAGTTAGATACCTGAAGGAAGCAGTTAGATACCTGAAGGAGGCAGTTAGATACCTGAAGGATGCAGTTAGATACCTGAAGGATGCAGTTAGATACCTGAAGGAAGCAGTTAGATACCTGAAGGATGCAGTTAGATACCTGAAGGAAGCAGTTAGATACCTGAAGGAGGCAGTTAGATACCTGAAGGATGCAGTTAGATACCTGAAGGAAGCAGTTAGATACCTGAAGGAAGCAGTTAGATACCTGAAGGAGGCAGTTAGATACCTGAAGGATGCAATTAGATACCTGAAGGATGCAGTTAGATACCTGAAGGATGCAGTTAGATACCTGAAGGAAGCAGTTAGATACCTGAAGGAGGCAGTTAGATACCTGAAGGAGGCAGTTAGATACCTGAAGGATGCAGTTAGATACCTGAAGGATGCAGTTAGATACCTGAAGGATGCAGTTAGATACCTGAAGGAAGCAGTTAGATACCTGAAGGAAGCAGTTAGATACCTGAAGGATGCAGTTAGATACCTGAAGGATGCAGTTAGATACCTGAAGGAAGCAGTTAGATACCTGAAGGATGCAGTTAGATACCTGAAGGAGGCAGTTAGATACCTGAAGGAGGCAGTTAGATACCTGCAGTTAGATACCTGAAGCAGTTAGATACCTGAAGGATGCAGGTAGATACCTGAAGCAGTTAGATACCTGAAGGATGCAGTTAGATACCTGAAGGATGCAGTTAGATACCTGAAGGATGCAGTTAGATACCTGAAGCAGTTAGATACCTGAAGGATGCAGTTAGATACCTGAAGGATGCAGTTAGATACCTGAAGGATGCAGTTAGATACCTGAAGGATACAGTTAGATACCTGAAGGATGCAGTTAGATACCTGAAGGATGCAGTTAGATACCTGAAGCAGTTAGATACCTGAAGGAAGCAGTTAGATACCTGAAGGAAGCAGTTAGATACCTGAAGGAAGCAGTTAGATACCTGAAGGAAGCAGTTAGATACCTGAAGGATGCAGTTAGATACCTGAAGGAAGCAGTTAGATACCTGAAGCAGTTAGATACCTGAAGGAAGCAGTTAGATACCTGAAGGATGCAATTAGATACCTGAAGGATGCAGTTAGATACCTGAAGCAGTTAGATACCTGAAGGATGCAGTTAGATACCTGAAGGATGCAGTTAGATACCTGAAGGATACAGTTAGATACCTGAAGGATACAATTAGATACCTGAAGCAGTTAGATACCTGAAGCAGTTAGATACCTGAAGCAGTTAGATACCTGAAGCAGTTAGATACCTGAAGGATGCAGTTAGATACCTGAAGGATGCAGTTAGATACCTGAAGGAAGCAGTTAGATACCTGAAGGATGCAGTTAGATACCTGAAGGATGCAGTTAGATACCTGAAGGATGCAGTTAGATACCTGAAGGAGGCAGTTAGATACTGAAGGAAGCAGTTAGATACCTGAAGGATGCAGTTAGATACCTGAAGGAAGCAGTTAGATACCTGAAGCAGTTAGATACCTGAAGCAGTTAGATACCTGAAGGATGCAGTTAGATACCTGAAGGAAGCAGTTAGATACCTGAAGGATGCAGTTAGATACCTGAAGGATGCAGTTAGATACCTGAAGGATGCAGTTAGATACCTGAAGCAGTTAGATACCTGAAGGATGCAGTTAGATACCTGAAGGAAGCAGTTAGATACCTGAAGGATGCAGTTAGATACCTGAAGGATGCAGTTAGATACCTGAAGGATGCAGTTAGATACCTGAAGGATGCAGTTAGATACCTGAAGGATGCAGTTAGATACCTGAAGGATGCAGTTAGATACCTGAAGGATGCAGTTAGATACCTGAAGCAGTTAGATACCTGAAGGATGCCGTTAGATTCCTGAAGGATGCAGTTAGATACCTGAAGGATGCAGTTAGATACCTGAAGGATGCAGTTAGATACCTGAAGGATGCAGTTAGATACCTGAAGGAAGCAGTTAGATACCTGAAGGAAGCAGTTAGATACCTGAAGGATGCAGTTAGATACCTGAAGGATGCAGTTAGATACCTGAAGCAGTTAGATACCTGAAGGATGCAGTTAGATACTGAAGGATGCAGTTAGATACCTGAAGGATGCAGTTAGATACCTGAAGGATGCAGTTAGATACCTGAAGGATGCAGTTAGATACCTGAAGGAAGCAGTTAGATACCTGAAGGATGCAGTTAGATACTGAAGGATGCAGTTAGATACTGAAGGATGCAGTTAGATACCTGAAGGATGCAGTTAGATACCTGAAGGATGCAGTTAGATACCTGAAGGATGCAGTTAGATACCTGAAGGAAGCAGTTAGATACCTGAAGGATGCAGTTAGATACCTGAAGGATGCAGTTAGATACCTGAAGGATGCAGTTAGATACCTGAAGCAGTTAGATACCTGAAGGAGGCAGTTAGATACCTGAAGGAGGCAGTTAGATACCTGAAGGAGGCAGTTAGATACCTGAAGGATGCAGTTAGATACCTGAAGGATGCAGTTAGATACCTGAAGCAGTTAGATACCTGAAGGAAGCAGTTAGATACCTGAAGGATGCAGTTAGATACCTGAAGGATGCAGTTAGATACCTGAAGGATGCAGTTTAGATACCTGAAGGATGCAGTTAGATACCTGAAGGATGCAGTTAGATACCTGAAGGATGCAGTTAGATACCTGAAGGATGCAGTTAGATACCTGAAGGATGCAGTTAGATACCTGAAGGAAGCAGTTAGATACCTGAAGGAAGCAGTTAGATACCTGAAGGATGCAGTTAGATACCTGAAGGATGCAGTTAGATACCTGAAGCAGTTAGATACCTGAAGGAAGCAGTTAGATACCTGAAGGATGCAGTTAGATACCTGAAGGATGCAGTTAGATACCTGAAGGATGCAGTTTAGATACCTGAAGGATGCAGTTAGATACCTGAAGGATGCAGTTAGATACCTGAATGATGCAGTTAGATACCTGAAGGATGCAGTTAGATACCTGGAGGAAGCAGTTAGATACCTGAAGGAGGCAGTTAGATACCTGAAGCAGTTAGATACCTGAAGGAAGCAGTTAGATACCTGAAGGATGCAGTTAGATACCTGAAGCAGTTAGATACCTGAATGATGCAGTTAGATACCTGAAGGATGCAGTTAGATACCTGAAGGAAGCAGTTAGATACCTGAAGGAAGCAGTTAGATACCTGAAGGATGCAGTTAGATACCTGAAGGAAGCAGTTAGATACCTGAAGGAAGCAGTTAGATACCTGAAGGAAGCAGTTAGATACCTGAAGGATACAGTTAGATACCTGAAGGAAGCAGTTAGATACCTGAAGGATGCAGTTTAGATACCTGAAGGATACAGTTAGATACCTGAAGGATGCAGTTAGATACCTGAAGGATGCAGTTAGATACCTGAAGGATGCAGTTAGATACCTGAAGGATGCAGTTAGATACCTGAAGCAGTTAGATACCTGAAGGAAGCAGTTAGATACCTGAAGGATGCAGTTAGATACCTGAAGGATGCAGTTAGATACCTGAAGGATGCAGTTTAGATACCTGAAGGATGCAGTTAGATACCTGAAGGATGCAGTTAGATACCTGAATGATGCAGTTAGATACCTGAAGGATGCAGTTAGATACCTGGAGGAAGCAGTTAGATACCTGAAGGAGGCAGTTAGATACCTGACGCAGTTAGATACCTGAAGGAAGCAGTTAGATACCTGAAGGATGCAGTTAGATACATGAAGGATGCAGTTAGATACCTGAAGGATGCAGTTAGATACCTGAAGGATGCAGTTAGATACCTGAAGCAGTTAGATACCTGAAGGATGCAGTTAGATACCTGAAGCAGTTAGATACCTGAAGGAAGCAGTTAGATACCTGAAGGATGCAGTTAGATACCTGAAGCAGTTAGATACCTGAAGGATGCAGTTAGATACCTGAAGCAGTTAGATACCTGAAGGATGCAGTTAGATACCTGAAGGATGCAGTTAGATACCTGAAGCAGTTAGATACCTGAAGGATGCAGTTAGATACCTGAAGGATGCAGTTAGATACCTGAAGGATGCAGTTAGATACCTGAAGCAGTTAGATACCTGAAGGATGCAGTTAGATACCTGAAGGATGCAGTTAGATACATGAAGGATGCAGTTAGATACCTGAAGGATGCAGTTAGATACCTGAAGGATGCAGTTAGATACCTGAAGGATGCAGTTAGATACCTGAAGGATACAGTTAGATACCTGAAGGATGCAGTTAGATACCTGAAGGATGCAGTTAGATACCTGAAGGATGCAGTTAGATACCTGAAGCAGTTAGATACCTGAAGGATGCAGTTAGATACCTGAAGGATGCAGTTAGATACCTGAAGGATGCAGTTAGATACCTGAAGGATGCAGTTAGATACCTGAAGGAAGCAGTTAGACACCTGAAGGATGCAGTTAGATACCTGAAGGAAGCAGTTAGATACCTGAAGGAAGCAGTTAGATACCTGAAGGAAGCAGTTAGAGACCTGAAGGATGCAGTTAGATACCTGAAGGATGCAGTTAGATACCTGAAGCAGTTAGATACCTGAAGGAAGCAGTTAGATACCTGAAGGATGCAGTTAGATACCTGAAGGATGCAGTTAGATACCTGAAGGATGCAGTTTAGATACCTGAAGGATGCAGTTAGATACCTGAAGGATGCAGTTAGATACCTGAATGATGCAGTTAGATACCTGAAGGATGCAGTTAGATACCTGGAGGAAGCAGTTAGATACCTGAAGGAGGCAGTTAGATACCTGAAGCAGTTAGATACCTGAAGGAAGCAGTTAGATACCTGAAGGATGCAGTTAGATACCTGAAGGATACAGTTAGATACCTGAAGGATGCAGTTAGATACCTGAAGGATACAGTTAGATACCTGAAGGAAGCAGTTAGATACCTGAAGGAAGCAGTTAGATACCTGAAGGAAGCAGTTAGATACCTGAAGGAAGCAGTTAGATACCTGAAGGATGCAGTTTAGATACCTGAAGGATACAGTTAGATACCTGAAGGATGCAGTTAGATACCTGAAGGATGCAGTTAGATACCTGAAGGATGCAGTTAGATACCTGAAGGAAGCAGTTAGATACCTGAAGGAAGCAGTTAGATACCTGAAGGAAGCAGTTAGATACCTGAAGGAAGCAGTTAGATACCTGAAGGATGCAGTTAGATACCTGAAGGAAGCAGTTAGATACCTGAAGGAAGCAGTTAGATACCTGAAGGAAGCAGTTAGATACCTGAAGGATACAGTTAGATACCTGAAGGAAGCAGTTAGATACCTGAAGGATGCAGTTTAGATACCTGAAGGATACAGTTAGATACCTGAAGGATGCAGTTAGATACCTGAAGGATGCAGTTAGATACCTGAAGGATGCAGTTAGATAACTGAAGGATGCAGTTAGATACCTGAAGCAGTTAGATACCTGAAGGAAGCAGTTAGATACCTGAAGGATGCAGTTAGATACCTGAAGGATGCAGTTAGATACCTGAAGGATGCAGTTTAGATACCTGAAGGATGCAGTTAGATACCTGAAGGATGCAGTTAGATACCTGAATGATGCAGTTAGATACCTGAAGGATGCAGTTAGATACCTGGAGGAAGCAGTTAGATACCTGAAGGAGGCAGTTAGATACCTGAAGCAGTTAGATACCTGAAGGAAGCAGTTAGATACCTGAAGGATGCAGTTAGATACATGAAGGATGCAGTTAGATACCTGAAGGATGCAGTTAGATACCTGAAGGATGCAGTTAG
The DNA here is from genome assembly GCF_029448725.1 of Salvelinus fontinalis. NCBI lineage: Eukaryota > Metazoa > Chordata > Actinopteri > Salmoniformes > Salmonidae > Salvelinus > Salvelinus fontinalis. The sequence continues at coordinate 5,929,908 of NC_074675.1, forward strand.
ATACCTGAAGGATGCAGTTAGATACCTGAAGGATGCAGTTAGATACCTGAAGCAGTTAGATACCTGAAGGAAGCAGTTAGATACCTGAAGGATGCAGTTAGATACCTGAAGCAGTTAGATACCTGAAGGATGCAGTTAGATACCTGAAGCAGTTAGATACCTGAAGGATGCAGTTAGATACCTGAAGGATGCAGTTAGATACCTGAAGCAGTTAGATACCTGAAGGATGCAGTTAGATACCTGAAGGATGCAGTTAGATACCTGAAGGATGCAGTTAGATACCTGAAGCAGTTAGATACCTGAAGGATGCAGTTAGATACCTGAAGGATGCAGTTAGATACATGAAGGATGCAGTTAGATACCTGAAGGATGCAGTTAGATACCTGAAGGATGCAGTTAGATACCTGAAGGATGCAGTTAGATACCTGAAGGATACAGTTAGATACCTGAAGGATGCAGTTAGATACCTGAAGGATGCAGTTAGATACCTGAAGGATGCAGTTAGATACCTGAAGCAGTTAGATACCTGAAGGATGCAGTTAGATACCTGAAGCAGTTAGATACCTGAAGGATGCAGTTAGATACCTGAAGGATGCAGTTAGATACCTGAAGGAAGCAGTTAGATACCTGAAGGATGCAGTTAGATACCTGAAGGATGCAGTTAGATACCTGAAGCAGTTAGATACCTGAAGGATGCAGTTAGATACCTGAAGCAGTTAGATACCTGAAGGATGCAGTTAGATACCTGAAGGATGCAGTTAGATACCTGAAGCAGTTAGATACCTGAAGGATGCAGTTAGATACCTGAAGGAAGCAGTTAGATACCTGAAGGAAGCAGTTAGATACCTGAAGGATGCAGTTAGATACCTGAAGGATGCAGTTAGATACCTGAAGGATGCAGTTAGACACCTGAAGGATGCAGTTAGATACCTGAAGGATGCAGTTAGATACCTGAAGGATGCAGTTAGATACCTGAAGGATGCAGTTAGATACCTGAAGGATGCAGTTAGATACCTGAAGGAAGCAGTTAGATACCTGAAGGATGCAGTTAGATACCTGAAGCAGTTAGATACCTGAAGGATGCAGTTAGATACCTGAAGGATACAGTTAGATACCTGAAGGAGGCAGTTAGATACCTGAAGGAGGCAGTTAGATACCTGAAGGATGCAGTTAGATACCTGAAGGATGCAGTTAGATACCTGAAGGAGGCAGTTAGATACCTGCAGTTAGATACCTGAAGGATGCAGTTAGATACCTGAAGCAGTTAGATACCTGAAGGATGCAGTTAGATACCTGAAGGAAGCAGTTAGATACCTGAAGGATACAGTTAGATACCTGAAGGATGCAGTTAGATACCTGAAGGATGCAGTTAGATACATGAAGGATGCAGTTAGATACCTGAAGGATGCAGTTAGATACCTGAAGGATGCAGTTAGACACCTGAAGGATGCAGTTAGATACCTGAAGGATGCAGTTAGATACCTGAAGGAAGCAGTTAGATACCTGAAGGATACAGTTAGATACCTGAAGGATGCAGTTAGATACCTGAAGGATGCAGTTAGATACATGAAGGATGCAGTTAGATACCTGAAGGATGCAGTTAGATACCTGAAGGATGCAGTTAGACACCTGAAGGATGCAGTTAGATACCTGAAGGATGCAGTTAGATACCTGAAGGATGCAGTTAGATACCTGAAGGATACAGTTAGATACCTGAAGGATGCAGTTAGATACATGAAGGATGCAGTTAGATACCTGAAGGATGCAGTTAGATACCTGAAGGATGCAGTTAGATACCTGAAGGATGCAGTTAGATACCTGAAGGATGCAGTTAGATACCTGAAGGATGCAGTTAGATACCTGAAGGAAGCAGTTAGATACCTGAAGGATGCAGTTAGATACCTGAAGGAAGCAGTTAGATACTGAAGGATGCAGTTAGATACCTGAAGGATGCAGTTAGATACCTGAAGGAAGCAGTTAGATACCTGAAGGAAGCAGTTAGATACCTGAAGGAAGCAGTTAGATACCTGAAGGAAGCAGTTAGATACCTGAAGCAGTTAGATACCTGAAGGATGCAGTTAGATACCTGAAGGATGCAGTTAGATACCTGAAGGATGCAGTTAGATACCTGAAGGATGCAGTTAGATACCTGAAGGATGCAGTTAGATACCTGAAGGAGGCAGTTAGATACCTGAAGGAGGCAGTTAGATACCTGAAGGATGCAGTTAGATACCTGAAGGAGGCAGTTAGATACCTGAAGGATGCAGTTAGATACCTGAAGGATGCAGTTAGATACCTGAAGGATGCAGTTAGATACCTGAAGGATGCAGTTAGATACCTGAAGGAAGCAGTTAGATACCTGAAGGATGCAGTTAGATACCTGAAGGATGCAGTTAGATACCTGAAGGATGCAGTTAGATACCTGAAGGATGCAGTTAGATACCTGAAGGATGCAGTTAGATACCTGAAGGATGCAGTTAGATACCTGAAGCAGTTAGATACCTGAAGGATACAGTTAGATACCTGAAGCAGTTAGATACCTGAAGCAGTTAGATACCTGAAGGATGCAGTTAGATACCTGAAGGATGCAGTTAGATACCTGAAGGATGCAGTTAGATACCTGAAGGATGCAGTTAGATACCTGAAGCAGTTAGATACCTGAAGGATGCAGTTAGATACCTGAAGCAGTTAGATACCTGAAGGATGCAGTTAGATACCTGAAGCAGTTAGATACCTGAAGGATGCAGTTAGATACCTGAAGCAGTTAGATACCTGAAGGATGCAGTTAGATACCTGAAGGAAGCAGTTAGATACCTGAAGGATGCAGTTAGATACCTGAAGGATGCAGATAGATACCTGAAGGATGCAGTTAGATACCTGAAGGATGCAGTTAGATACCTGAAGGATGCAGTTAGATACCTGAAGGATGCAGTTAGATACCTGAAGCAGTTAGATACCTGAAGGATGCAGTTAGATACCTGAAGGATGCAGTTAGATACCTGAAGGATGCAGTTAGATACCTGAAGGATGCAGTTAGATACCTGAAGGAAGCAGTTAGATACCTGAAGGATGCAGTTAGATACCTGAAGGATGCAGTTAGATACCTGAAGGATGCAGTTAGATACCTGGAGGAAGCAGTTAGATACCTGAAGCAGTTAGATACCTGAAGGATGCAGTTAGATACCTGAAGGATGCATTGAAGGTGACCGGTAGCGTAGCGATCTAGAACGTTGCCCCAGTAACTGAAAGGTCACCGGTTCAAATCCCCGAGCGGAGTAGGTTAAAAACCACTGCCGATGTACCCTTGAGCAAGGCACTTAACCCAAATGGCTCAGTGGTTGCCGTCAATAATGGCTGATCCCTGGCTGTGACCCCACTCTCCCAGGGTGTCTCAGGGGGAGTAGGATATGATGTCCAAAACACACTTGTACGTATGAAATAGGACAAATGGAAGTACCCACCTAATGAGTATTATTATACATAAAGATCTATTGTATTGTGTACGTAGCTGATTTCTGCACATTATTTAACTAATGGAACTATTAAGAATGAAATCCCTATCATGAATGATAGTATTTCTTTGCCTCTTGGCTGAAGGACATTTCATTATTGTTGGATGAAGAAATTACAGAAGGATATTGTCACGCCCTAGAGAGCCTTTTTATTTCTCTATTTGGTTCGGTCAGGGTGTGATTTGGGGTGGGCATTCTAGTTTCTTTATTTCTAGGTTGGCTTAGTATGGTTCCCAATCAGAGGCAGCTGTCTATCGTTGTCTCTGATTGGGGATCATACTTAGGCAGCCTGTTTTCCATCTTAGTTTGTGGGATCTTGTTTTTGCATAGTTGCTGTCTAGCCCTGCAGAACTTTACGTTCGTTTATTTTTTTGGTGTTCATCTAATAAAGTACGATGAACACTTTCCACGCTGCGCTTTGGTCTCATTCAATTGACGACGGACGTAACAGATATTTTTTTTTTTGTTGTCAAACACAATGTTGTTTTATGGCTCTCTCTTTCCCATGTCAAACGGATTCCTCCTCTGTGTCTCCAAATAGTGTCTTAGAGACCAACATCTGAAAATTCACCTCAGAAATACTTCCTCCCTTGTCTACCTCGCCTTATAGTCAACGTTTTGACCTCACGGGCTCAACAATTAATACAAAAACTTTATTTGAAATGTTTCCCCGCCCACAAAGTTGTAACGTTTCAGTATGTAGCTTTGTATGTTGTAGTTTGTAACTATAGTAACAACATATAACAAAGAACAAGAAAACCACCTTTGCTGAAAAGTTAAAGGACGCCTTTTAGTGGTTTGAAAAAGAGCTGATTGGTGTTTGATGTTTCCTTTTCTAAAGATACATTCTCTTCAGTAGTGGCAGTCAGCAGCAGCTGGAAACTCCATTCAGGCCATAGCTGCCTCAGGCCATAGCTACCTCAGCCATAGCTACCTCAGTCATAGCTACCTCAGCCATAGCTACCTCAGTCATAGCTACCTCAGTCATAGCTACCTCAGTCATAGCTACCTCAGCCCATAGCTACCTCAGTCATAGCTACCTCAGCCATAGCTACCTCAGTCATAGTTACCTCAGTCATAGCTACCTCAGCCATAGCTACCTCAGTCATAGTTACCTCAGTCATAGTTACCTCAGCCATAGCTACCTCAGTCATAGTTACCTCAGTCATAGTTACCTCAGCCATAGCTACCTCAGTCATAGTTACATCAGTCATAGCTGCCTCAGCCATAGCTGCCTCAGTTATAGCTACCTCAGCCATAGCTACCTCAGTCCATAGTTACATCAGTCATAGCTACCTCAGTCCATAGTTACATCAGTCATAGCTACCTCAGCCATATCTACCTCAGCCATAGCTACCTCAGTCATAGCTACCTCAGCCATATCTACCTCAGCCATATCTACCTCAGTCATAGCTACCTCAGTCATAGCTACCTCAGCCATATCTACCTCAGCCATAGTTACCTCAGTCATAGCTACCTCAGCCATATCTACCTCAGCCATAGCTACCTCAGTCATAGCTACCTCAGCCATATCTACCTCAGCCATATCTACCTCAGACATATCTACCTCAGCCATAGCTACCTCAGACATATCTACCTCAGCCATAGCTACCTCAGCCATAGCAAGAGCAACAACAGAATTTCACTCTGATGAAAACATGGGTTATCTAAGTCAAGTGTTTTGAATGATTTGCTTTTGGAAAACGAATGAGTTTTTCTCCCTTCAGTCAGAACTGAAGTTGCCGCTCGACTTGGGTCTTATTCACGGCTGGAGCGAGTGCCAACATGTCCACAATCCACAAAGACCATACGGGAAGTTGCATTCAGGGCTTGTCTCGCTGGAGGCAGTGAAAAAGCTCTTTTGTGTTTTCCTCTTTTCCCCTCCGTCCGTACCACTTGAAACACATGAGAGGCAAAATGGGAATGGAGAGGGGAACCATTTTTAAAATGTCATTTAATTCTAGAATGCCTTGATGTTCCGCCAAATAGGACAGAATCCTCCAATACACTCCACCATGTGTTTACTGAGGGAGAGGGAGGCTGCTTCCATAGGGCTCAAAGCTAGTGCACTATGTAGAAGGGTTGGGGGGGGGGGGGGGGGGTCAATTCCATTTCAATTCCAGTCAATCCAGGAAGTACACTCTCTCCCCTTTTGTGGAGGTCACAGCGAACATTACAAAGACCATATCGGACTGGGATCTCTGGATGTGATGAGTGTCCGGTCTGGAGCCGTAGAGAACACAGCCAACGCCACGGTAACAACACAGACAATAACCCTGAGAGCAGCAAGACAGCAGGCCTCAGGCTGGAGCCGTAGAGAACACAGCCAACGCCATGGTAACAACACAGACAATAACCTTGAGAGCAGCAAGACAGCAGGCCTCAGGCTTGCGTCACAAATGTCACTCCATTCCCCTCTGGTCCCTGGTCAAAAGTAGTGCACTACCTAGGGAACAGGGTGCCATTTGGGACCTCCCCCAGACTGTTCAGTAAATGTATCAGGGATTTTCTGAATGTGCTCCTGGACAACTCGCTGGTGGAACCACTCGACCTCGTGACATTTGGGGTCGTCTGGGTCGCCGAGGAGGGAATCAGCTTCCTGATTGGAACACTGCTGATATTGTTCCCCTGGGGGATTCTGGGGGTTTTAGATTCCTTGAATGACCAGGGGTCAACCTGCTGTGAACTGACAACCAGACGCTGTGGGCTTGTCCAGTCAGCTGCTGGGGGGTGTTTGAGAGAGAGTGGGAGTGTGTGTCTGTGGTGGGGGGTATGGTGGTGGTGTCTGGTGGGGGGTGATGTGTGATGTGTGGTGGGGGGTAGGGTGGTGATGTGTGGTGGGGGGTGATGTGTGTCTGTGGTGGGGGGGTGATGTGTTGCTGTGTGGCTGTGGTGGGGGATGGTGTGTGTGGTGGGGGGTGATGTGGGGGGGGGGGGGTGTGATGTGTGGCTGTGGTGGGGTGATGTGTTTCTGTGTGGCTGTGGTGTGTGTGTGTGTGTGTGTGTGTGCGTGTGTGTGTGTGTGTGTGTGTGTGCTCAACTACCTTCTGGTCAAGAGGTCGAGGCACAAACATGTCCGCCACTCAAATGTGAAGTCTGTTCATAGAGAAGGTGCTGTGATTAAAAAGAGGATACGGTGTGTGTGTCTGGTAACGACTCCGGCCCTTCAGCATCACTGTCACCGTGGTGATGAGTTAAAAGGCCTCAGCATCACTAATCAGCACCCAGCGTCTCCCTAGTGATTTAGGATCAAGGGTCAGAGAGTAATGACTCTGCCTCGACACACACACACACACACACACACACACACACACACACACACACACACACACACACACACACACACACACACACACACACACACACACACACACACACACACACACACACACACACACACACCGTACACACACACACCGTACACACACACCGTACACACACACACCGTACACACACACACACACGGTGGGGTGAGAGAGTAATGAGTCCATGTGCTGCTTGTGACACACCGACAGATAAAGAGCTCGTCACTGGGTAACAGAGTAACTCATAAATCACTGTTTATATTCCGTTCAGATAACTCATAAATCACCCTGGTGTTTATATTCTGATCGCTAGATGTCCCCTCTGATGTTCTCTAGCCCCAATTATCTCCCCTAATTAATGTTTAAAATAAAAACGAATCAAATGAATCAACGTGATGGCAAAGCCTTCATGTAGCAGACTGAGCTGAGCCATACCAAATGGAACCCTACTCCCTACATAGTGCACTACTTTTGACCAGGACTCATAGGATCTGATCCAAAGTAGTGCGCTATGTAGGGAATAGGGTGCCATTCGGGGTAGAAACAGACAGAGTGTCGCCCCTGCTCTGTCTGCTACATGAAGGCTTTGCCATCACGTTGATTCATTCGTTTTCTTTTTATAAAACATTAATTAGTGGAGATAATTGGGGCTAGAGAACATCTGAGAGGACATCTAGCGATCAGAATATAAATACCAGTGTGATGTATGAGTTATCTGAACGGAATATAAACAGTGATTTATAAGTTAGTTGAACTGAATATTAACGGTGAAAAGGTGACATCACAGGTAGTTCTTAAACAGTCAATATTCACTCATCATGATAAACATACGGATCACCATGGAAATACAACGTCATTCTATGTCCATACTGATCACCATGGAAATACAACATCATTCTATGTCCATACTGATCACCATGGAAATACAACATCATTCTATGTCCTTACTGATCACCATGGAAATACAACATCATTCTATGTCCTTACTGATCACCATGGAAATACAACATCATTCTATGTCCTTACTGATCACCATGGAAATACAACATCATTCTATGTCCTTACTGATCACCATGGAAATACAACATCATTCTATGTCTATACTGATACTATGTCTGAACTAATGACTACAGACTGAATGACCTGAGCCAGTCTGACCGGTAACTAATGACAACAGACTGAATGACCTGAGCCAGTATGACCGGTAACTAATGACTACAGACTGAATGACCTGAGCCAGTCTGACCGGTAACTAATGACTACAGACTGAATGACCTGAGCCAGTCTGACCGGTAACTAATGACTACAGACTGAATAACCCGAGCCAGTCTGACCGGTAACTAATGACCACAGACTGAATGACCTGAGCCACTCTGATAGAGAAACACACAGAGAGGACCAGGCTGGACCAGTCTGATAGAGAAACACACAGAGAGGACCAGACTGGACCAGTCTGATAGAGAAACAGAGAGGACCAGACTGGACCAGTCTGATAGAGAAACAGAGAGGACCAGACTGGACCAGTCTGATAGAGAAACAGAGAGGACTAGGCTGGACCAGTCTGATAGAGAAACACTGGACCAGACTGGACCAGTCTGATAGAGAAACACACAGAGAGGACCAGACTGGACCAGTCTGATAGAGAAACATGAGAGGACCAGACTGGACCAGTCTGATAGAGAAACACACAGAGAGGACCAGGCTGGACCAGTCTGATAGAGAAACACACAGAGAGGACCAGGCTGGACCAGTCTGATAGAGAAACACACAGAGAGGACCAGACTGGACCAGTCTGATAGAGAAACACACAGAGATGACCAGACTGGACCAGTCTGATAGAGAAACAGAGAGGACCAGACTGGACCAGTCTGATAGAGAAACAGAGAGGACCAGACTGGACCAGTCTGATAGAGAAACAGAGAGGACAAGGCTGGACCAGTCTGATAGAGAAACACTGGACCAGACTGGACCAGTCTGATAGAGAAACACACAGAGAGGACCAGACTGGACCAGTCTGATAGAGAAACATGAGAGGACCAGACTGGACCAGTCTGATAGAGAAACACACAGAGAGGACCAGGCTGGACCAGTCTGATAGAGAAACACACAGAGAGGACCAGACTGGACCAGTCTGATAGAGAAACACACAGAGGACCAGACTGGACCAGTCTGACAGAGAAACACACAGAGAGGACCAGACTGGACCAGTCTGATAGAGAAACACACAGAGAGGACCAGGCTGGACCAGTCTGATAGAGAAACACACAGAGAGGACCAGACTGGACCAGTCTGATAGAGAAACACACGGAGAGGACCAGACTGGACCAGTCTGATAGAGAAACAGAGAGGACCAGACTGGACCAGTCTGATAGAGAAACACACAGAGAGGACCAGACTGGACCAGTCTGATAGAGAAACACACAGAGAGGACCAGGCTGGACCAGTCTGCTAGAGAAACACACAGAGAGGACCAGACTGGACCAGTCTGATAGAGAAACACACAGAGAGGACCAGACTGGACCAGTCTAATAGAGAAACACACAGAGAGGACCAGACTGGACCAGTCTGATAGAGAAACACACAGATAGGACCAGACTGGACCAGTCTGATAGAGAAACACAAGGAGAGGACCAGACTGGACCAGTCTGATAAGGAAACACACATAGAGGACCAGACTGGACCAGTCTGATAGAGAAACACACAGTGAGGACCAGGCTGGACCAGTCTGATAGAGAAACACACAGAGAGGACCAGGCTGGACCAGTCTGATAGAGAAACACACAGAGAGGACCAGGCTGGACCAGTCTGATAGAGAAACACACATAGAGGACCAGACTGGACCAGTCTACTAGAGAAACACACAGAGAGGACCAGACTGGACCAGTCTGATAGAGAAACACACAGAGAGGACCAGACTGGACCAGTCTGATAGAGAAACACACAGAGAGGACCAGACTGGACCAGTCTGATAGAGAAACACACAGAGAGGACCAGACTGGACCAGTCTGATAGAGAAACACACAGAGAGGACCAGGCTGGACCAGTCTGATAGAGAAACACATAGAGGACCAGGCTGGACCAGTCTGATAGAGAAACACACAGAGAGGACCAGACTGGACCAGTCTGATAGAGAAACACACAGAGAGGACCAGACTGGACCAGTCTGATAGAGAAACACACAGAGAGGACCAGACTGGACCAGTCTGATAGAGAAAGACACAGAGAGGACCAGACTGGACCAGTCTGATAGAGAAACACACAGAGAGGACCAGACTGGACCAGTCTGATAGAGAAACACACAGATAGGACCAGACTGGACCAGTCTGATAGAGAAACACACAGAGAGGACCAGACTGGACCAGTCTGATAGAGAAACACACATAGAGGACCAGACTGGACCAGTCTGATAGAGAAACACACAGTGAGGACCAGGCTGGACCAGTCTGATAGAGAAACACACAGAGAGGACCAGGCTGGACCAGTCTGATAGAGAAACACACAGAGAGGACCAGGCTGGACCAGTCTGATAGAGAAACACACATAGAGGACCAGACTGGACCAGTCTACTAGAGAAACACACAGAGAGGACCAGACTGGACCAGTCTGATAGAGAAACACACAGAGTGGACCAGACTGGACCAGTCTGATAGAGAAACACACAGAGAGGACCAGACTGGACCAGTCTGATAGAGAAACACACAGAGAGGACCAGGCTGGACCAGTCTGATAGAGAAACACATAGAGGACCAGGCTGGACCAGTCTGATAGAGAAACACATAGAGGACCAGACTGGACCAGTCTGATAGAGAAACACACAGAGAGGACCAGACTGGACCAGTCTGATAGAGAAACACACAGAGAGGACCAGACTGGACCAGACTGATAGAGAAACACACAGAGAGGACCAGACTGGACCAGTCTGATAGAGAAACACACAGAGAGGACCAGGCTGGACCAGTCTGATAGAGAAACACACAGAGAGGACCAGACTGGACCAGTCTGATAGAGAAACACACAGAGAGGACCAGACTGGACCAGTCTGATAGAGAAACACACAGAGAGGACCAGACTGGACCAGGCTCTACACTACAGGTGAAGCAGGGTAGTGTACGTTTCTTCCGGGCTTTTCTCTGGTCCTCTTTGATTGTTAGTGAGCTGTGTGAACCGAGCACAGCGGAGCAGGATGATTATAGGATGATGATGATTCTGCTATCAGAGTATTTACCCTGCGGTGAGATGTGATGAGATCTCTATCAGTATGCAAAGTCATCGCTGAGCCACTTACTGTCCTCAAATACTCTGAGTGGATCCCAAATAGCACCCTATTACCTATATAGTGCACTACTTTAGACTAGGGCTCAATCTTCCTGGTCAAAAGTAGTGCGCTACATAAGGAATAGGGTTCCGTTTGTGACAAACATTTTGAGCACGACACAACAATTTGCCAGAAGTATGATGCCAGCGATGGTTGTTGTTGAGATGGTTTGTGATGTAGAATGTGAGTATGACAGACGATGAAGTACAACCTTGGCTGTAACTCTGTAGTCTGTAGAGACACCAGGCCAACCCATATACATTATATAACTCTGTAGTCTGTAGAGACACCAGGCCAACCCAGATACATTATATAACTCTGTAGTCTGTAGAGACACCAGGCCATCCCAGATACATTATATAACTCTGTAGTCTGTAGAGAGACACCAGGCCAACCCAGATACATTATATAACTCTATAGAGACACCAGGCCAACCCAGATACATTATATAACTCTGTAGTCTGTAGAGAGACACCAGGCCAACCCAGATACATTATATAACTCTGTAGTCTGTAGAGAGACACCAGGCCAACCCAGATACATTATATAACTCTGTAGTCTGTAGAGAGACACCAGGCCAACCCAGATACATTATATAACTCTGTAGTCTGTAGAGACACCAGGCCATCCCAGATACATTATATAACTCTGTAGTCTGTAGAGACACCAGGCCAACCCAGATACATTATATAACTCTGTAGTCTGTAGAGACACCAGGCCAACCCAGATACATTATATAACTCTGTAGTCTGTAGAGACACCAGGCCAACCCAGATACATTATAAAACTCTGTAGTCTGTAGAGACACCAGGCCAACCCAGATACATTATATAACTCTGTAGAGAGACACCAGGCCAACCCAGATACATTATATAACTCTCTAGTCTGTAGAGACACCAGGCCAACCCAGATACATTATATAACTCTGTAGAGAGACACCAGGCCAACCCAGATACATTATATAACTCTGTAGTCTGTAGAGACACCAGGCCAACCCAGATACATTATATAACTCTGTAGTCTGTAGAGAGACACCAGGCCAACCCAGATACATTATATAACTCTGTAGTCTGTAGAGACACCAGGCCATCCCAGATACATTATATAACTCTGTAGTCTGTAGAGACACCAGGCCAACCCAGATACATTATATAACTCTGTAGTCTGTAGAGACACCAGGCCAACCCAGATACATTATATAACTCTGTAGTCTGTAGAGAGACACCAGGCCAACCCAGATACATTATATAACTCTGTAGTCTGTAGAGAGACACCAGGCCAACCCAGATACATTATATAACTCTGTAGTCTGTAGAGACACCAGGCCAACCCAGATACATTATATAACTCTGTAGTCTGTAGAGACACCAGGCCAACCCAGATACATTATATAACTCTGTAGAGAGACACCAGGCCAACCCAGATACATTATATAACTCTGTAGTCTGTAGAGACACCAGGCCAACCCAGATACATTATATAACTCTGTAGTCTGTAGAGACACCAGGCCAACCCAGATACATGATATAACTCTGTAGAGAGACACCAGGCCAACCCAGATACATTATATAACTCTGTAGTCTGTAGAGACACCAGGCCAACCCAGATACATTATATAACTCTGTAGAGAGACACCAGGCCAACCCAGATACATTATATAACTCTGTAGTCTGTAGAGACACCAGGCGAACCCAGATACATGATATAACTCTGTAGTCTGTAGAGAGACACCAGGCCATCCCAGATACATTATATAACTCTGTAGAGAGACACCAGGCCAACTCAGATACATTATATAACTCTGTAGAGAGACACCAGGCCAACCCAGATACATTATATAACTCTGTAGTCTGTAGAGAGACACCAGGCCAACCCAGATACATTATATAACGCTGTAGTCTGTAGAGAGACACCAGGCCAACCCAGATACATTATATAACGCTGTAGTCTGTAGAGACACCAGGCCAACCCAGATACATTATATAACTCTGTAGTCTGTAGAGACACCAGGCCATCCCAGATACATTATATAACTCTGTAGTCTGTAGAGAGACACCAGGCCAACCCAGATACATTATATAACTCTGTAGTCTGTAGAGACACACCAGGCCAGCCCAGATACATTATATAACTCTGTACTCTGTAGAGACACCAGGCCAACCCAGATACATTATATTAGTCTGTAGAGACACCAGGCCAGCCCAGATACATTATATAACTCTGTAGTCTGTAGAGAGACACCAGGCCAGCCCAGATACATTATATAACTCTGTAGTCTGTAGAGAGACACCAGGCCAACCCAGATACATTATATAACTATGTAGTCTGTAGAGAGACACCAGGCCAACCCAGATACATTATATAACTCTGTAGTCTGTAGAGAGACACCAGGCCAGCCCAGATACATTATATAACTCTGTAGTCTGTAGAGACACCAGGCCAACCCAGATACATTATATAACTCTGTAGAGAGACACCAGGCCAACCCAGATACATTGTATAACTCTGTAGTCTGTAGAGACACCAGGCCAACCCAGATACATTATATAACTATGTAGTCTGTAGAGAGACACCAGGCCAACCCAGATACATTATATAACTCTGTAGTCTGTAGAGAGACACCAGGCCAGCCCAGATACATTATATAACTCTGTAGTCTGTAGAGACACCAGGCCAACCCAGATACATTATATAACTCTGTAGAGAGACACCAGGCCAACCCAGATACATTATATAACTCTGTAGTCTGTAGAGACACCAGGCGCACCCAGATACATTATATAACTCTGTAGTCTGTAGAGAGACACCAGGCCATCCCAGATACATTATATAACTCTGTAGAGAGACACCAGGCCAACTCAGATACATTATATAACTCTGTAGAGAGACACCAGGCCAACCCAGATACATTATATAACTCTGTAGTCTGTAGAGAGACACCAGGCCATCCCAGATACATTATATAACTCTGTAGAGAGACACCAGGCCAACCCAGATACATTATATAACTCTGTAGTCTGTAGAGACACCAGGCCAACCCAGATACATTATATAACTCTGTAGTCTGTAGAGACACCAGGCCATCCCAGATACATTATATAACTCTGTAGAGAGACACCAGGCCAACTCAGATACATTATATAACTCTGTAGTCTGTAGAGACACCAGGCAAACCCAGATACATTATATAACTCTGTAGTCTGTAGAGACACCAGGCCAACCCAGATACATTATATAACTCTGTAGTCTGTAGAGACACCAGGCCAGCCCAGATACATTATATAACTCTGTAGTCTGTAGAGACACCAGGCCAACCCAGATACATTGTATAACTCTGTAGTCTGTAGAGAGACAGCAGGCCAACCCAGATACATTATATAACTCTGTAGTCTGTAGAGAGACACCAGGCCAACCCAGATACATTATATAACTCTGTAGTCTGTAGAGACACCAGGCCAACCCAGATACATTATATACCTCTGTAGTCTGTAGAGACACCAGGCCAACCCAGATACATTATATACCTCTGTAGTCTGTAGAGACACCAGGCCAACCCAGATACATTATATAACTCTGTAGTCTGTAGAGAGACACCAGGCCAACCCAGATACATTATATAACTCTGTAGTCTGTAGAGACACCAGGCCAACCCAGATACATTATATAACTCTGTAGTCTGTAGAGAGACACCAGGCCAACCCAGATACATTATATAACTCTGTAGTCTGTAGAGACACCAGGCCAGCCCAGATACATTATATAACTCTGTAGTCTGTAGAGACACCAGGCCAACCCAGATACATTATATAACTCTGTAGTCTGTAGAGACACCAGGCCAACACAGATACATTATATAACTCTGTAGTCTGTAGAGACACCAGGCCAGCCCAGATACATTTTATACCTCTGTAGTGACACCAGGCCAGCCCAGATACATTATATAACTCTGTAGTCTGTAGAGAGACACCAGGCCAGCCCAGATACATTATATAACTATGTAGTCTGTAGAGAGACACCAGGCCAACCCAGATACATTATATAACTCTGTAGTCTGTAGAGAGACACCAGGCCAACCCAGATACATTATATAACTCTGTAGTCTGTAGAGACACCAGGCCAGCCCAGATACATTATATACCTCTGTAGTCTGTAGAGACACCAAGCCAACCCAGATACATTATATAACTCTGTAGTCTGTAGAGACACCAGGCCAGCCCAGATACATTATATAACTCTGTAGTCTGTAGAGAGACACCAGGCCAA
Source organism: Salvelinus fontinalis (assembly GCF_029448725.1). NCBI lineage: Eukaryota > Metazoa > Chordata > Actinopteri > Salmoniformes > Salmonidae > Salvelinus > Salvelinus fontinalis. The sequence continues at coordinate 5,945,303 of NC_074675.1, forward strand.
CCCAGATACATTATATAACTCTGTAGTCTGTAGAGACACCAGGCCAACCCAGATACATTATATAACTCTGTAGTCTGTTGAGAGACACCAGGCCAACCCAGATACATTATATAACTCTGTAGTCTGTAGAGACACCAGGCCAGCCCAGATACATTATATAACTATGTAGTCTGTAGAGACACCAGGCCAACCCAGATACATTATATAACCCTGTAGTCTGTAGAGACACCAGGCCAGCCCAGATACATTATATAACTCTGTAGTCTGTAGAGACACCAGGCCAACCCAGATACATTATATAACTCTGTAGTCTGTAGAGACACCAGGCCAGCCCAGATACATTATATACCTCTGTAGAGACACCAGGCCAGCCCAGATACATTATATAACTCTGTAGTCTGTAGAGAGACACCAGGCCAGCCCAGATACATTATATAACTATGTCGTCTGTAGAGAGACACCAGGCCAACCCAGATACATTATATAACTCTGTAGTCTGTAGAGACACCAGGCCAACACAGATACATTATATAACTCTGTAGTCTGTAGAGACACCAGGCCAGCCCAGATACATTTTATACCTCTGTAGTGACACCAGGCCAGCCCAGATACATTATATAACTCTGTAGTCTGTAGAGAGACACCAGGCCAGCCCAGATACATTATATAACTATGTAGTCTGTAGAGAGACACCAGGCCAACCCAGATACATTATATAACTCTGTAGTCTGTAGAGAGACACCAGGCCAACCCAGATACATTATATAACTCTGTAGTCTGTAGAGACACCAGGCCAGCCCAGATACATTATATACCTCTGTAGTCTGTAGAGACACCAAGCCAACCCAGATACATTATATAACTCTGTAGTCTGTAGAGACACCAGGCCAGCCCAGATACATTATATAACTCTGTAGTCTGTAGAGAGACACCAGGCCAACCCAGATACATTATATAACTCTGTAGTCTGTAGAGACACCAGGCCAACCCAGATACATTATATAACTCTGTAGTCTGTTGAGAGACACCAGGCCAACCCAGATACATTATATAACTCTGTAGTCTGTAGAGACACCAGGCCAGCCCAGATACATTATATAACTATGTAGTCTGTAGAGACACCAGGCCAACCCAGATACATTATATAACCCTGTAGTCTGTAGAGACACCAGGCCAGCCCAGATACATTATATAACTCTGTAGTCTGTAGAGACACCAGGCCAACCCAGATACATTATATAACTCTGTAGTCTGTAGAGACACCAGGCCAGCCCAGATACATTATATACCTCTGTAGAGACACCAGGCCAGCCCAGATACATTATATAACTCTGTAGTCTGTAGAGAGACACCAGGCCAGCCCAGATACATTATATAACTATGTCGTCTGTAGAGAGACACCAGGCCAACCCAGATACATTATATAACTCTGTAGTCTGTAGAGAGACACCAGGCCAACCCAGATACATTATATAACTCTGTAGTCTGTAGAGACACCAGGCCAGCCCAGATACATTATATACCTCTGTAGTCTGTAGAGACACCAAGCCAACCCAGATACATTATATAACTCTGTAGTCTGTAGAGACACCAGGCCAGCCCAGATACATTATATAACTCTGTAGTCTGTAGAGAGACACCAGGCCAGCCCAGATACATTATATAACTCTGTAGTCTGTAGAGACACCAGGCCAACCCAGATACATTATATAACTCTGTAGTCTGTAGAGACACCAGGCCAGCCCAGATACATTATATAACTCTGTAGTCTGTAGAGAGACACCAGGCCAGCCCAGATACATTATATAACTCTGTAGTCTGTAGAGACACCAGGCCAGCCCAGATACATTATATACCTCTGTAGTCTGTAGAGACACCAGGCCAGCCCAGATACATTATATAACTCTGTAGTCTGTAGAGACACCAAGCCAACCCAGATACATTATATAACTCTGTAGTCTGTAGAGAGACACCAGGCCAGCCCAGATACATTATATAACTCTGTAGTCTGTAGAGACACCAGGCCAGCCCAGATACATTATATAACTCTGTACTCTGTAGAGAGACACCAGGCCAGCCCAGATACATTATATAACTCTGTAGTCTGTAGAGAGACACCAGGCCAGCCCAGATACATTATATAACTCTGTAGTCTGTAGAGACACCAGGCCAACCCAGATACATTATATAACTCTGTAGTCTGTAGAGACACCAGGCCAACCCAGATACATTATATAACTCTGTAGTCTGTAGAGAGACACCAGGCCAACCCAGATACATTATATAACTCTGTAGTCTGTAGAGACACCAGGCCAACCCAGATACATTATATAACTCTGTAGTCTGTAGAGACACCAGGCCAACCCAGATACATTATATAACTCTGTAGTCTGTAGAGAGACACCAGGCCAACCCAGATACATTATATAACTCTGTAGTCTGTAGAGACACCAGGCCAGCCCAGATACATTATATAACTCTGTAGTCTGTAGAGAGACACCAGGCCAACCCAGATACATTATATTAGTCTGTAGAGACACCAGGCCAGCCCAGATACATTATATAACTCTGTAGTCTGTAGAGAGACACCAGGCCAACCCAGATACATTATATAACTCTGTAGTCTGTAGAGACACCAGGCCAACCCAGATACATTATATAACTCTGTAGTCTGTAGAGACACCAGGCCAACCCAGATACATTATATAACTCTGTAGTCTGTAGAGAGACGCCAGGCCAACCCAGATACATTATATAACTCTGTAGTCTGTAGAGACACCAGGCCAGCCCAGATACATTATATAACTCTGTAGTCTGTAGAGACACCAGACCAGCCCAGATACATTATATAACTCTGTAGTCTGTAGAGACACCAGGCCAACCCAGATACATTATATAACTCTGTACTCTGTAGAGACACCAGGCCAACCCAGATACATTATATTAGTCTGTAGAGACACCAGGCCAGCCCAGATACATTATATAACTCTGTAGTCTGTAGAGAGACACCAGGCCAGCCCAGATACATTATATAACTCTGTAGTCTGTAGAGACACCAGGCCAACCCAGATACATTATATAACTCTGTAGTCTGTAGAGAGACACCAGGCCAACCCAGATACATTATATAACTCTGTAGTCTGTAGAGACACCAGGCCAGCCCAGATACATTATATAACTATGTAGTCTGTAGAGAGACACCAGGCCAACCCAGATACATTATATAACTCTGTAGTCTGTAGAGACACCAGGCCAGCCCAGATACATTATATAACTATGTAGTCTGTAGAGACACCAGGCCAGCCCAGATACATTATATAACTATGTAGTTGTAGAGAGACACCAGGCCAACCCAGATACATTATATAACTCTGTAGTCTGTAGTGACACCAGGCCAACCCAGATACATTATATAACTCTGTAGTCTGTAGAGACACCAGGCCAGCCCAGATACATTATATAACTATGTAGTCTGTAGAGACACCAGGCCAACCCAGTTACATTATATAACTCTCTAGTCTGTAGAGACACCAGGCCAGCCCAGATACATTATATAACTCTGTAGTCTGTAGAGACACCAGGCCAGCCCAGATACATTATATAACTCTGTAGTCTGTAGAGACACCAGGCCAACCCAGATACATTATATAACTCTGTAGTCTGTAGAGACACCAGGCCAGCCCAGATACATTATATACCTCTGTAGAGACACCAGGCCAGCCCAGATACATTATATAACTCTGTAGTCTGTAGAGAGACACCAGGCCAGCCCAGATACATTATATAACTATGTAGTCTGTAGAGAGACACCAGGCCAACCCAGATACATTATATAACTCTGTAGTCTGTAGAGAGACACCAGGCCAACCCAGATACATTATATAACTCTGTAGTCTGTAGAGACACCAGGCCAGCCCAGATACATTATATACCTCTGTAGTCTGTAGAGACACCAAGCCAACCCAGATACATTATATAACTCTGTAGTCTGTAGAGACACCAGGCCAGCCCAGATACATTATATAACTCTGTAGTCTGTAGAGAGACACCAGGCCAACCCAGATACATTATATAACTCTGTAGTCTGTAGAGACACCAGGCCATCCCAGATACATTATATAACTCTGTAGTCTGTAGAGAGACACCAGGCCAACCCAGATACATTATATAACTCTGTAGTCTGTAGAGACACCAGGCCAACCCAGATACATTATATAACTCTGTAGTCTGTAGAGACACCAGGCCAACCCAGATACATTATATAACTCTGTAGTCTGTAGAGACACCAGGCCAGCCCAGATACATTATATACCTCTGTAGAGACACCAGGCCAGCCCAGATACATTATATAACTCTGTAGTCTGTAGAGAGACACCAGGCCAGCCCAGATACATTATATAACTATGTAGTCTGTAGAGAGACACCAGGCCAACCCAGATACATTATATAACTCTGTAGTCTGTAGAGAGACACCAGGCCAACCCAGATAAATTATATAACTCTGTAGTCTGTAGAGACACCAGGCCAGCCCAGATACAATATATAACTCTGTAGTCTGTAGAGACACCAGGCCAGCCCAGATACATTATATAACTCTGTAGGCTTTAGAGACACCAGGCCATCCCAGATACATTATATAACTCTGTAGTCTGTAGAGACACCAGGCCAACCCAGATACATTATATAACTCTGTAGTCTGTAGAGACACCAGGCCAACCCAGATACATTATATAACTCTGTAGTCTGTAGAGAGACACCAGGCCAACCCAAATACATTATATAACTCTGTAGAGACACCAGGCCAACCCAGATACATTATATAACTCTGTAGTCTGTAGAGACACCAGGCCAACCCAGATACATTATATAACTCTGTAGTCTGTAGAGAGACACCAGGCCAACCCAGATACATTATATAACTCTGTAGAGACACCAGGCCAACCCAGATACATTATATAACTCTGTAGTCTGTAGAGAGACACCAGGCCAGCCCAGATACATTATATAACTCTGTAGTCTGTAGAGACACCAGGCCATCCCAGATACATTATATAACTCTGTAGTCTGTAGAGACACCAGGCCAACCCAGATACATTATATAACTCTGTAGTCTGTAGAGACACCAGGCCAACCCAGATACATTATATAACTCCGTAGTCTGTAGAGAGACACAAGGCCAGCCCAGATACATTATATAACTCTGTAGAGACACCAGGCCAACCCAGATACATTATATAACTCTGTAGTCTATAGAGACACCAGGCCAACCCAGATACATTATATAACTCTGTAGTCTGTAGAGACACCAGGCCAACCCAGATACATTATATAACTCTGTAGTCTGTAGAGACACCAGGCCATCCCAGATACATTATATAACTCTGTAGTCTGTAGAGACACCAGGCCAACCCAGATACATTATATACCTCTGTAGTCTGTAGAGACACCAGGCCAGCCCAGATACATTATATAACTCTGTAGTCTGTAGAGACACCAGGCCAACCCAGATACATTATATAACTCTGTAGTCTGTAGAGACACCAGGCCAACCCAGATACATTATATAACTCTGTAGTCTGTAGAGAGACACCAGGCCAACCCAGATACATTATATAACTCTGTAGAGACACCAGGCCAACCCAGATACATTATATAACTCTGTAGTCTATAGAGACACCAGGCCAACCCAGATACATTATATAACTCTGTAGTCTGTAGAGACACCAGGCCAACCCAGATACATTATATAACTCTGTAGTCTGTAGAGACACCAGGCCATCCCAGATACATTATATAACTCTGTAGTCTGTAGAGACACCAGGCCAACCCAGATACATTATATACCTCTGTAGTCTGTAGAGACACCAGGCCAGCCCAGATACATTATATAACTCTGTAGTCTGTAGAGACACCAGGCCAACCCAGATACATTATATAACTCTGTAGTCTGTAGAGACACCAGGCCAACCCAGATACATTATATAACTCTGTAGTCTGTATAGAGACACCAGGCCAACCCAGATACATTATAGAACTCTGTAGAGTCACCAGGCCAACCCAGATACATTATATAACTCTGTAGAGACACCAGGCCAACCCAGATACATTATATAACTCTGTAGAGACACCAGGCCAACCCAGATACATTATATAACTCTATAGAGACACCAGGCCAGCCCAGATACATTATATAACTCTGTAGTCTGTAGAGACACCAGGCCAACCCAGATACATCATATAACTCTGTAGTCTGTAGAGACACCAGGCCAACCCAGATACATTATATAACTATGTAGTCTGTAGAGAGACACCAGGCCAACCCAGATACATTATATAACTCTGTAGAGACACCAGGCCAACCCAGATACATTATATAACTCTGTAGAGACACCAGGCCAACCCAGATACATTATATAACTCTGTAGAGACACCAGGCCAACCCAGATACATTATATAACTCTGTAGTCTGTAGAGAGACACCAGGCCAACCCAGATACATTATATAACTCTATAGAGACACCAGGCCAACCCAGGTGCATTATTGTCCTTTTGTTGATAAGAATTAATGGAGTGTGTGTGTGTGTGTGTGTGTGTGTGTGTGTGTGTGTGTGTGTGTGTGTGTGTGTGTGTGTGTGTGTGTGTGTGTGTGTGTGTGTGTGTGTGTGTGTGTGTGTGTTAGGGGTGGTGAATATGGGTGTGGGTCTCTCTCTAACAGACAGCCATCTCTCCTTCCTCTGGGTTCAGGTTTCCATGTCAACAACAACATCAACAACCAGGAGAACCTGTTTGTATTGTACTGTCAGTACTGTGAGGTTTGATTTAATATCTGGACGTTAGTCTGGACGAGAGAGTCCCTTCTGAGACTCTGCTGCCTGGACAAACTCTCTGTTCTTCTGTTCCCCATCCTGTAACAGAGCGGAACAGACCACGAGACAAATGGCTGACTACTTCAGGACAGCAGTTAAACTGTAGGAGTTCATTACTACTTGAATCAGTCAACCACTCCGACCTTATGTTTCCCAGAGCAAGGCGTTGCCTCGGTGATTTGACGTGATGGGAAATGTTCAGAGTTGTCTTAGCTGATATCAGCATTCCAGTCTTCATTTTGTTTTTTACGTGGGGAAGAGGAAGTGTGTGTGTGGGTGTGTGTGTGTGTGTGTGTGTGTGTGTGTGTGTGTGTGTGTGCGTGCATACTTGAGTGTGTGTGTGTGTGTGTTCAGAGGTGCTCCTCAAAGAAATGAAAGCTAGCATGAAGGGAGGAGAGAAACCAGTGATGCAGACAGACAGGAGGGAGAGAAACCAGTGACGCAGACAGACAGGAGGGAGATGCAGACAGACAGGAGGGAGATGCAGACAGACAGGAGGGAGATGCAGACAGACA
>NC_074675.1:5957683-5976848 GCF_029448725.1 Salvelinus fontinalis
ACTGCCCTTCTATAGAGGTATGATAAGTCCACTGAGGTGACTGACTGCTCTTCTATAATGGTATGATAAGTCCACTGAGGTGACTGACTGCTCTTCTATAGAGGTATGATAAGTCCACTGAGGTGACTGACTGCCCTTCTATGAGGCACAACTAGTGTTAGCAAATGTATAATCATGACGTAAATATTTTAGAAATATATAATAGGTCAGATACCCTTCATATACTGACATACTGTATGTATGATATCCTTCCTACTCTGACATACTGTATATATGATACTCTGACATACTGTATATATGATATCCTTCTTATACTGGAGAGGGGAGGGGAGGGGAAGGGAGGTAGGGATGGTGAGACCAGGGGGAGGGAGGTAGGGGAGGGGGAGGGAGGTAGGGATGGTGAGACCAGGGGGAGGGGAGGTAGGGTCTGAGGAAGGTTCATACTGCTGCTGATACAGAACAGAACATTCCCCAGGAGTGTCGGACTGAGGGAGGGAGGGAGGAGAGGGAGGGAGAGAGATGAGAGGAAGGGAGGGTTGGATAACTGAGGGAGGAGAGAAGGAGAGGAAGGGAGGGTTGGATAACTGAGGAGGAGAGGAGGAGAGGGTTGGATAACTGAGGAGGAGAGGAGGAGAGGGTTGATAACTGAGGAGGAGAGGAAGGGAGGGTTGGATAAGTGAGGGAGGAGTGGAGGAGAGGAGAGGAGAGGAAGGGAGGGTTGGATAACTGAGGGAGGAGAGGAGTGTTGGATAAATGAGGGAGGAGAGGAAGGGAAGGTTGGATAACTGAGGGGGGAGAGGAGAGGAAGGGAGGGTTGGATAAATGAGGGAGGGGAAGGGAGTGTTGGATAAATGAGGGAGGAGAGGAAGGGAGGGTTGGATAACTGAGGGAGGAGAGGAAGGGAGTGTTGGATAACTGAGGGAGGAGAGGAAGGGAGTGTTGGATAACTGAGGGAGGAGAGGAAGGGAGGGTTGGATAAATGAGGGAGGAGAGGAAGGGAGGGTTGGATAAATGAGGGAGGAGAGGAAGGGAGGGTTGAATAACTGAGGGAGGAGAGGAAGGGAGGGTTGGATAAATGAGGGAGGAGAGGAAGGGAGGGTTGGATAAATGAGGGAGGAGAGGAAGGGAGGGTTGAATAACTGAGGGAGGAGAGGAAGGGAGGGTTGGATAAATGAGGGAGGAGAGGAAGGGAGGGTTGGATAAATGAGGGAGGAGAGGAAGGGAGGGTTGGATAAATGAGGGAGGAGAGGAAGAGAGGGTTGGATAACGGAGAGAAGAGAAGAGAGGAGAGGAGGAGAGGAAGGTATTTTATTTTATTAGGATCTCTTATAGTCCTCATTTGGACTAATCTTCCAAGAGTCCTTAAACATTAAATTACAATTTATAATACAATCACATTTTCACATATAACACACTGCTACAAACAGACGTAATACACTGACATATTGGCCAGATAAATCCAGTCTAAAGAGATAGATTCCTTCATCTGCCATAGTCCTGCACAACCTTCCAATGTATTATATTTAAATGGTTCTAACGTACTGTTTGGATTTATATATTGAAGGGAGAGGAGAGGGGAGAGGAGAGGGGAGAGGAGAGGGGAGAGGAGAGGGGAGAGGGGAGAGGAGAGGGGAGAGGAGAGGAGAGGAGGGGAGAGGAGAGGAGGGGAGAGGAGAGGAGAGGGGAGGGGAGGGGAGGGGAGGGGAGGGGAGGGGAGGAGAGGGGAGGAGAGGGGAGGAGAGGGGGGAGGAGGGGGGAGGAGGGGGGAGAGGAGAGGGGAGAGGAGAGGGGAGAGGAGAGGAGAGGGGAGAGGAGAGGAGGGGAGGGGAGAGGGGAGGAGAGGGGAGGAGAGGGGAGGGGAGGAGAACCTTAAAGAAAGGACTGTGTTGTGCAGCATAGGGGAGCAACTAGACTGTGTGTCTCATCAGGAAGGGTGTCCGTTGTGTTCTCTAGGTGGTTGTTAGAGATGGGCTGTGTCTCATCAGGAAGGGTGTCCGTTGTGTTCTCTAGGTGGTTGTTAGAGATGGGCTGTGACTCATCAGGAAGGGTATTCATTGTGTTCTCTAGGTGGTTGTTAGAGATGGGCTGTGACTCATCAGGAAGGTATTCATTGTGTTTTCTAGGTGGTTGTTAGAGATGGGCTGTGACTCATCAGGAAGGTATTCATTGTGTTTTCTAGGTGGTTGTTAGAGATGGGCTGTGGCTGTGTCTCATCAGGAAGGGTATTCATTGTGTTCTCTAGGTGGTTGTTAGAGATGGGCTGTGTCTCATCAGGAAGGTATTCATTGTGTTCTCTAGGTGGTTGTTAGAGATGGGCTGTGGCTGTGACTCATCAGGAAGGGTATTCATTGTGTTCTCTAGGTGGTTGTTAGAGATGGGCTGTGTCTCATCAGGAAGGTATTCATTGTGTTCTCTAGGTGGTTGTTAGAGATGGGCTGTGGCTGTGTCTCATCAGGAAGGGTGTCCGTTGTGTTCTCTAGGTGGTTGTTAGAGATGGGCTGTGACTCATCAGGAAGGGTGTTCATTGTGTTCTCTAGCTGGTTGTTAGAGATGGGCTGTGACTCATCAGGAAGGGTGTTCATTGTGTTCTCTAGATGGTTGTTAGAGATGGGCTGTGACTGTGTCTCATCAGGAAGGGTATTCATTGTGTTCTCTAGGTGGTTGTTAGAGATGGGCTGTGACTGTGTCTCATCAGGAAGGGTATTCGTTGTGTTCTCTAGGTGGTTGTTAGAGATGGGCTGTGGCTGTGTCTCATCAGGAAGGGTATTCATTGTGTTCTCTAGGTGGTTGTTAGAGATGGGCTGTGGCTGTGTCTCATCAGGAAGGGTATTCATTGTGTTCTCTAGATGGTTGTTAGAGATGGGCTGTGTCTCATCAGGAAGGGTGTTCATTGTGATCTCTAGATGGTTGTTAGAGATGGGCTGTGACTCATCAGGAAGGGTATTTGTTGTGTTCTCTAGGTGGTTGTTAGAGATGGGCTGTGGCTGTGTCTCATCAGGAAGGGTATTTGTTGTGTTCTCTAGGTGGTTGTTAGAGATGGGCTGTGGCTGTGTCTCATCAGGAAGGGTGTCCGTTGTGTTTTCTAGATGGTGGTGGAGACATTGATGTGAGGGGACAGTCTGTAACCTTCAGGGTGTATCTGTCTTTTAGGAAACAAACACAGGTCACATAGACACAGTCTGACAGATGGGGTTTTCAGAGAGAGAGAGACGGGGAGAGAGAGACGGGGAGAGAGAGACGGGGAGAGAGAGACGGGGAGAGAGAGACAGGGAGAGAGACAGGGAGAGAGACGGGGAGAGAGACGGGGAGAGAGACGGGGAGAGAGACGGGGAGAGAGACGGGGAGAGAGAGACGGGGAGAGAGAGACGGGGAGAGAGAGACGGGGAGAGAGACGGGGAGAGAGACGGGGAGAGAGACGGGGAGAGAGACAGGGAGAGAGAGAGGGAGAGAGAGAGAGGGAGAGGTGCAGAGATGTCACACACAGTTGCAGTTTGTTTTTTGTTTGAATTGAAGGTAGGATTCAAAAGGCTAGTTTTTGTTTTTGAATTGAAGGGAAAGCTAGGATTCAAAAGGCTAGTTTTTGTTTTTGAATTGAAGGGAAAGGGAGGATTCAAAAGGCTAGTTTTTGTTTTTGAATTGAAGGGAAAGATAGGATTCAAAAGGCTAGTTTTCTTAGTCTGACTCACTTTGGCTCTTCAGGCTTTAGCCAGGGCTGGACTACCGGATTTGGGGTAGGGGGGCACTCGACCAAATAGTTGGACCTGTTCTGAACGGACCCAAGGACAACTAGACCCGTTCCGTATAGACCTGAGGACAACTAGACCCGTTCCGTATAGACCTGAGGACAACTAGACCCGTTCCGTATAGACCTGAGGACAACTAGACACGTTCCGTATAGACCCAAGGACAACTAGACCCGTTCCGTATAGACCCGAGGACAACTAGACCCGTTCCGTATAGACCCGAGGACAACTAGACCCGTTCCGTATAGACCTGAGGACAACTAGACCCGTTCCGTATAGACCTGAGGACAACTAGACCCGTTCCGTATAGACCCGAGGACAACTAGACCCGTTCCGTATAGACCCGAGGACAACTAGACCCGTTCCGTATAGACCCGAGGACAACTAGACCCGTTCCGTATAGACCTGAGGACAACTAGACCCGTTCCGTATAGACCCGAGGACAACTAGACCCGTTCCGTATAGACCCGAGGACAACTAGACCCGTTCCGTATAGACCCGAGGACAACTAGACCCGTTCCGTATAGACCCGAGGACAACTAGACCCGTTCCGTATAGACCTGAGGACAACTAGACCCGTTCCGTGTAGACCTGAGGACAACTAGACCCGTTCCGTATAGACCTGATGACAACTAGACCCGTTCCGTATAGACCTGAGGACAACTAGACCCGTTCGGTATAGACCTGAGGACAACTAGACCCGTTCGGTATAGACCTGAGGACAACTAGACCCGTTCCGTATAGACCTGAGGACAACTAGACCCGTTCTGTATAGACCTGAGGACAACTAGACCCGTTCTGTATAGACCTGAGGACAACTAGACCCGTTCTGTATAGACCTGAGGACACCTAGACCCGTTCCGTATAGACCTGAGGACAACTAGAAACGTTCTGTATAGACCTGAGGACAACTAGACACGTTCCGTATAGACCTGAGGACAACTAGACACGTTCTGTATAGACCTGAGGACAACTAGACCCGTTCCGTATAGACCTGAGGACAACTAGACCCGTTCCGTATAGACCTGAGGACAACTAGACCCGTTCCGTATAGACCCGAGGACAACTAGACACGTTCCGTATAGACCTGAGGACAACTAGACACGTTCTGTATAGACCTGAGGACAACTAGACCCGTTCCGTATAGACCTGAGGACAACTAGACCCGTTCCGTATAGACCTGAGGACAACTAGACCCGTTCCGTATAGACCCGAGGACAACTAGACCCGTTCCGTATAGACCCGAGGACAACTAGACCCGTTCCGTATAGACCCGAGGACAACTAGACCCGTTCCGTATAGACCTGAGGACAACCAGACCCGTTCCGTATAGACCTGAGGACAACTAGACCCGTTCCGTATAGACCTGAGGACAACTAGACCCGTTCCGTATAGACCTGAGGACAACCAGACCCGTTCCGTATAGACCTGAGGACAACTAGACCCGTTCCGTATAGACCTGAGGACAACCAGACCCGTTCCGTATAGACCTGAGGACAACTAGACCCGTTCCGTATAGACCTGGTTGGATCCAGACCCGGTCCGTATAGACCTGAGGACAACCAGACCCGTTCCGTATAGACCTGAGGACAACTAGACCCGTTCCGTATAGACCTGGTTGGATCCAGACCCGGTCTGATCCGAGTGAAGGAAGCAGCTAAAAAGGCCTTTTTTTAAAGCTACTTTATTAACCAGAGCTGATAAAGCGAGGAAGAGAGGTGACGCTCTGGTGAGTGACATGGGGAGCAGGGAGGAGGGAGCAGGGAGGGAGAGATGAGAGACGAGAGACAGCAACCAACCAAGCTGACTTAGTAGACTAATAGCTGCCATAGCTAGGTTTTGTTTTATCATCAAATATGTTTTCATAGTACCTGCCTTGACTGCATCAAACCTGGAGAACGTTAGCTATCTAGGCTAATTGATGCTGCATCAAACCTGGAGAACGTTAGCTAGCTAGGCTAATTGAGGCTGCATCAAACCTGGAGAACGTTAGCTAGCTAGGCTAATTGAGGCTGCATCAAACCTGGAGAGCGTTAGCTAGCTAGGCTAATTGAGGCGGCATCAAACCCGGAGAACGTTAGCTAGCTAGGCTAATTGAGGCTGCAGTGCCTGAGCTTTCTCATCCGATAGTTACAAATAACAACAACTCCATTCAGATTGTTAAGTAGCAGCCTACCTGTTGGTTCTTGGTCGTTGTAGCCTATCTATTAGCCTATTGACACTTTGATGACTTCTGATTGGCCAACAACAACAACAAGCTACAGAACAAGCTCCATTCTGGTGGAGCAGCAGCATAAATGATGATGTCTCTCTACTGCAGCAGTCGCGTTTGGATCTGTACGGGCCCTTCCGGACAAGTCCCTTTTAAAATTACACATACCTCAGACCTGTGACTATCAGATCCGACCCAGACCCGTGACATTCTGGATCTGCACCCACTCGCGTCCCGGATCGGGTCTGCTGGGTACAGCTGGATCCGTGAAGCCCTCTACCCCCAACCCCGTCCTTTTGGGGGGATATTTTTGGGAAGGGGGGATAAATCCGCTAACTTACTGCATTTCAACACATTTTGCCATGGTGCAGAGAGAACAATTTGCAGTTTTATAATGTTATTCTACGCATTTTGTCATGAGGTTAAGCCAACATTTTACAGTTTTATCTAATTTCTTGCAATTCTACACTTTATGCTATCATATGCTATCTGGGGGACCCCCACTTCCAGGGGGGCCCCAACTCCCCCCCAAATTATGGGGCCCCCTGGAGGTCGGGGTACATGCCCTGCATGCTCGTTCTGTAATCCGGCCCTGGTTTTAGCGGTTTCTTCTACCAGATGTATCCCACTATAAATATCAGATCCCAGATGTATCCCACTATAAATATCAGATCCCAGATGTATCCCACTATAAATATCAGATCCCAGATGTATCTATAAATATCAGATCCCAGATGTATCTATAATTATCAGATCCCAGATGTATCCCAATATAAATATCAGATCCCAGATGTATCTATAAATATCAGATCCCAGATGTATCTATAATTATCAGATCCCAGATGTATCTATAATTATCAGATCCCAGATGTATCTATAATTATCAGATCCCAGATGTATCTATAATTATCAGATCCCAGATGTATCCCACTATAAATATCAGATCCCAGATGTATCCCAATATAAATATCAGATCCCAGATGTATCTATAAATATCAGATCCCAGATGTATCTATAAATATCAGATCCCAGATGTATCCCACTATAAATATCAGATCCCAGATGTATCTATAAATATCAGATCCCAGATGTATCTATAAATATCAGATCCCAGATGTATCTATAAATATCAGATCCCAGATGTATCCCAATATAAATATCAGATCCCAGATGTATCTATAAATATCAGATCCCAGATGTATCTATAAATATCAGATCCCAGATGTATCTATAAATATCAGATCCCAGATGTATCCCACTATAAATATCAGGTCCCAGATGTATCTATAAATATCAGATCCCAGATGTAGCCCACTATAAATATCAGATCCCAGATGTATCTATAAATATCAGATCCCAGATGTATCCCAATATAAATATCAGATCCCAGATGTATCTATAAATATCAGATCCCAGATGTATCTATAAATATCAGATCCCAGATGTATCTATAAATATCAGATCCCAGATGTATCTATAAATATCAGATCCCAGATGTATCTATAAATATCAGATCCCAGATGTATCTATAAATATCAGATCCCAGATGTATCTATAAATATCAGATCCCAGATGTATCCCACTATAAATATCAGATCCCAGATGTATCTATAAATATCAGATCCCAGATGTATCTATAAATATCAGATCCCAGATGTATCCCACTATAAATATCAGATCCCAGATGTATCTATAAATATCAGATCCCAGATGTATCTATAATTATCAGATCCCAGATGTATCCCACTATAAATATCAGATCCCAGATGTATCCCACTATAAATATCAGATCCCAGATGTATCTATAAATATCAGATCCCAGATGTATCTATAATTATCAGATCCCAGATGTATCCCACTATAAATATCAGATCCCAGATGTATCTATAATTATCAGATCCCAGATGTATCCCACTATAAATATCAGATCCCAGATGTATCTATAATTATCAGATCCCAGATGTATCCCACTATAAATATCAGATCCCAGATGTATCTATAATTATCAGATCCCAGATGTATCCCACTATAAATATCAGATCCCAGATGTATCTATAATTATCAGATCCCAGATGTATCCCACTATAAATATCAGATCCCAGATGTATCCCACTATAAATATCAGATCCCAGATGTATCCCAATATAAATATCAGATCCCAGATGTATCTATAAATATCAGATCCCAGATGTATCTATAATTATCAGATCCCAGATGTATCCCAATATAAATATCAGATCCCAGATGTATCCCACTATAAATATCAGATCCCAGATGTATCCCACTATAAATATCAGGTCCCAGATGTATCTATAAATATCAGATCCCAGATATATCCCACTATAAATATCAGATCCCAGATGTATCCCACTATAAATATCAGATCCCAGATGTATCCCACTATAAATATCAGATCCCAGATGTATCCCACTATAAATATCAGATCCCAGATGTATCCCACTATAAATATCAGATCCCAGATGTATCTATAAATATCAGATCCCAGATGTATCCCACTATAAATATCAGATCCCAGATGTATCTATAAATATCAGATCCCAGATGTATCTATAAATATCAGATCCCAGATGTATCCCAATATAAATATCAGGTCCCAGATGTATCTATAAATATCAGATCCCAGATATATCCCACTATAAATATCAGATCCCAGATATATCCCACTATAAATATCAGATCCCAGATGTATCCCACTATAAATATCAGATCCCAGATGTATCCCACTATAAATATCAGATCCCAGATGTATCTATAAATATCAGATCCCAGATGTATCCCACTATAAATATCAGATCCCAGATGTATCTATAAATATCAGATCCCAGATGTATCTATAAATATCAGATCCCAGATGTATCTATAAATATCAGATCCCAGATGTAGCCCAGAATTGAGCTACCCTGTTAGCGACTCGCTAAGACGGTACAGTGAGAGTCCATGGAGAATTGAGCTACCCTGTTAGCGACTCGCTAAGACAAGTACAGTGAGAGTCCATGGAGAATTGAGCTACCTTGTTAGCGACTCGCTAAGACAAGTACAGTGGTGGGTTGTGGGGATTTGCTTTAACCACATTAGCCACGCTAGCTTGTGACTCCGTTAGCGACTGGCTAAGCCAGTAGAGTGAGAGTCCATGGAGATTTGAGCTAGTCCGTTAGCGTTGTAGCCACATTAGCAGTGGTAGCCGGTGATGATGACGAGGTGGTGAACCCATTAGCCCTGCCAGCTCAGTGAGCCCCAGTTGCTCTGTGTGTGTGTGAGCTCGCGCCATGACTCCGTCCCCGTTGCTCCATCGCTGCAGGGCTCAGTGTCTCCAGAGAAAAGCAAAGAGCTCGCAGACGTTCAGAGTAGCTTGTTCCTGAGCATCACGCCACGGCTGAGAATAGGCCTCCTCCACCTCAGGCTTTGGGTTAATTGAGATGACTGTGTGCTGGTACAAGAGGCCGTTAATGAGCTGTATCCCCCTGCTCCACATGCAGCTGTTGTTGATCCGTACTGCTGGACAGCAGAGAGAGTGACTGTCTGGACAGCAGAGAGAGTGACTGTCTGGACAGCAGAGAGAGTGACTGTCTGGACAGCAGAGAGAGTGACTGTCTGGACAGCAGAGAGAGTGACTGTCTGGACAGCAGAGAGAGTGACTGTCTGGACAGCAGAGAGAGTGACTGTCTGGACAGCAGAGGGCTAGGGCGGAATACAGGCTGTGTTTCTGTGATGTGGGGCTGGATACAGGCTGTGTTTCTGTGATGTGGGGCTGGATACAGGCTGTGTTTCTGTGATGTGGGGCTGAATACAGGCTGTGTTTCTGTGATGTGGGGCTGGATACAGGCTGTGTTTCTGTGATGTGGGGCTGGATACAGGCTGTGTTTCTGTGATGTGGGGCGGAATACAGGCTGTGTTTCTGTGATGTGGGGCTGGATACAGGCTGTGTTTCTGTGATGTGGGGCTGGATACAGGCTGTGTTTCTGTGATGTGGGGCTGGATACAGGCTGTGTTTCTGTGATGTGGGGCGGAATACAGGCTGTGTTTCTGTGATGTGGGGCTGAATACAGGCTGTGTTTCTGTGATGTGGGGCTGGATACAGGCTGTGTTTCTGTGATGTGGGGCTGGATACAGGCTGTGTTTCTGTGATGTGGGGCTGGATACAGGCTGTGTTTCTGTGATGTGGGGCTGGATACAGGCTGTGTTTCTGTGATGTGGGGCGGAATACAGGCTGTGTTTCTGTGATGTGGGGCTGAATACAGGCTGTGTTTCTGTGATGTGGGGCGGAATACAGGCTGTGTTTCTGTGATATGGGGCTGAATACAGGCTGTGTTTCTGTGATGTGGGGCTGGATACAGGCTGTGTTTCTGTGATGTGGGGCTGAATACAGGCTGTGTTTCTGTGATGTGGGGCGGAATACAGGCTGTGTTTCTGTGATATGGGGCTGAATACAGGCTGTGTTTCTGTGATGTGGGGCTGGATACAGGCTGTGTTTCTGTGATGTGGGGATGGATACAGGCTGTTTCTGTGATGTGGGGCTGGATACAGGCTGTGTTTCTGTGATGTGGGGCTGGATACAGGCTGTGTTTCTGTGATGTGGGGCTGAATACAGGCTGTGTTTCTGTGATGTGGGGCTGGATACAGGCTGTGTTTCTGTGATGTGGGGCTGAATACAGGCTGTGTTTCTGTGATGTGGGGCTGGATACAGGCTGTGTTTCTGTGATGTGGGGCTGGATACAGGCTGTGTTTCTGTGATGTGGGGCTGGATACAGGCTGTGTTTCTGTGATGTGGGGCTGGATACAGGCTGTGTTTCTGTGATGTGGGGCTGAATACAGGCTGTGTTTCTGTGATGTGGGGCTGAATACAGGCTGTGTTTCTGTGATGTGGGGCTGGATACAGGCTGTGTTTCTGTGATGTGGGGCTGGATACAGGCTGTGTTTCTGTGATGTGGGGCTGAATACAGGCTGTGTTTCTGTGATGTGGGGCTGGATACAGGCTGTGTTTCTGTGATGTGGGGCTGGATACAGGCTGTGTTTCTGTGATGTGGGGCTGAATATAGGCTGTGTTGTGTTCCAAATGATACCCTATTCCCTACATATATAATGGCACCCTATTCCCTACATATATAATGGCACCCTGTTCCCTACATATATAATGGCACCCTATTCCCTACATATATAATGGCACCCTATTCCCTACATATATAATGGCACCCTATGCCCTACATATATAATGGCACCCTATTCCCTACATATATAATGGCACCCTATTCCCTACATATATAATGGCACCCTATTCCCTACATATATAATGGCACCCTATGCCCTACATATATAATGGAACCCTATTCCCTACATATATAATGGCACCCTATTCCCTACATATATAATGGCACCCTATGCCCTACATATATAATGGAACCCTATTCCCTACATATATAATGGAACCCTATTCCCTACATATATAATGGAACCCTATTCCCTACATATATAATGGAACCCTATTCCCTACATATATAATGGCATCCTATTCCCTACAGGTATAATGGCACCCTATTCCCTACATATATAATGGCACCCTATTTCCTACATATTTAATGGTAGTGTACCATTTGGGACTGTGTCTCTGATCAGTGTGATCAAAGCTAAGGAGCTGACCTCTGGCAGTGTGCTTCCTCTCTCTCTCTCTCTCTCTCTGTCTCTCTCTGTCTCTCTCTCTCTCTCTCTCTCTCTCTCTCCCTCCTTCTCCCCCCTCCCCTCTACTCATCTTCATCTCTAGGATTATTGAGGCACACACATTTTTGCTGTCTGTGAATTTTACTTTCCCTGTGTGTGTTTGTGTGTGTGTTGTGTTTGAAGTGTGTGTGTGTGTGTGTGTTGTGTTTGAAGTGTGTGTACATAGTGTCCCTACTTGTGTGTGTGACTTCCTCTGTGTGTGTGTGTGTGTGTGTGTGTGTGTGTGTGTGTGTGTGTGTGTGTGTGTGTGTGTGCCTCTGCATGCATTTTCACTGCTTAATGCATTATCTCTCTAGGACACATTTCCCTGCTGCACAGCCTATCTGTTTGCATTAGCTTGTTAAATGGGTGGGGGGGGGGGGGGGGGGGGGGGCATGAGTGTGTGTGGTGTCTCACAGTAAATACATTCCTCCTCACTGCTCAATGGTCTCTCTCTCTCTAATTATTTATTAGGAAGTAAACGCTGCTCTGCTCTTGTCTCGCCTCACGTTGGTAAAACACTAAAGCAGACAACTTGTAAAAAGGGCCAAGTGGAAATGAACTGGTGCTCAGTAAATAAAGTCTGTTTGCTTCCTACATGGCACCCTACTTACTTCACTACGTTACACCAGAACCTATAGGCCCTGCTCAGAAAGTAGTGCACTACATAGGGAATAGGGTGCAATTTGGCAACCAGTCTGTGTTTTTCTCTCCTTTGAGTGGGAGTGACGATGATCATTATTGACCATCATTCATATGCTGTGTTGATACAGTAACTAGCCTGCTGGCCCAGTAACTAGCCTGCTGGCCCAGTGACCATCATTCATATGCTGTGTTGATACAGTAACTAGCCTGCTGGCCCAGTGACCATCATTCATATGCTGTGTTGATACAGTAACTAGCCTGCTGGCCCAGTGACCATCATTCATATGCTGTGTTGATACAGTAACTAGCCTGCTGGCCCAGTGACCATCATTCATATGCTGTGTTGATACAGTAACTAGCCTGCTGGCCCAGTAACTAGCCTGCTGGCCCAGTGACCATCATTCATATGCTGTGTTGATTCAGTAACTAGCCTGCTGGCCCAGTGACCATCATTCATATGCTGTGTTGATTCAGTAACTAGCCTGCTGGCCCAGTGACCATCATTCATATGCTGTGTTGATACAGTAACTAGCCTGCTGGCCCAGTGACCATCATTCATATGCTGTGTTGATACAGTAACTAGCCTGCTGGCCCAGTAACTAGCCTGCTGGCCCAGTGACCATCATTCATATGCTGTGTTGATTCAGTAACTAGCCTGCTGGCCCAGTGACCATCATTCATATGCTGTGTTGATTCAGTAACTAGCCTGCTGGCCCAGTGACCATCATTCATATGCTGTGTTGATTCAGTAACTAGCCTGCTGGCCCAGTGACCATCATTCATATGCTGTGCTGATTCAGTAACTAGCCTGCTGGCCCAGTGACCATCATTATTCATATTGTAACGGTCCTGACCAGTTTTATGTTGTTTTTGTATGTGTAATTGGTCAGGGCGTTAGTTTTGGGTGGGCAGTCTATGTTATCTGTTTCTATGTTGGTTTTGGGTTGCCTGGTATGGCTCTTGATTAGAGGCAGGTGGTTTGCGTTTTCCTCTAATTAAGAGTCATATTTAGGTAGGGCGTTCTCACTGTTTGTTTGTGGGTGATTGTCTCCTGTGTCGTCAAATGTATTTTCCATACGGGACTGTTTGGCTGTTCGTTTCGTTTTCGATGTCGTCTGTTTCCTGTTCGTGAGTTTACGTTTCAGTTATGTAAGTTTATGTTCAGGTTTCGTTCTACGTCGTTTTCTTGTTTTGTATTTGTGAAAGTGTTTTTGTTATTCGTGTTGCCATCAGTTTTTTCCAAATAAAAAGATGGCTTATTTCCCTCAAGCTGCATTTTGGTCTGATGATCCTTCTCTCCTCTCCTCGTCCGAGGATGAGGAGAGCGACAGCCGTTACACATATGCTGTGTCTTCCAGACCAGATGGGGCGATGTGTGTGTGTGTGTGTGTGTGTGTGTGTGGGGGACTTTGGAAGGAGCGACACAGACTAGGTCATGGCGTGTCAGTTGTCAATCACAGCCCTGTCAGGTGTCACTTCCTTTCAGTGGGTGGGATTTAATAAAAATGGAGGTCTCCGAGGACCTGAAATGGCACCCTTTTCCCTATATAGTGCACTACTATTGACCACAATAGAATAGCAGGGATGCACTCTATTCCCTATATAGTGCACTACTATTGACCACAACAGAATAGCAGGGATGCACCCTATTCCCTATATAGTACACTACTATTGACCACAACAGAATAGTAGGGATGCACCCTATTCCCTATGTAGAGAAAAGACAGTAATCCTGTGAATGGGTATAGATAAGCAGATATTGTGTAAATGGTGGTATTGTTGATGACAGGAAGTGACATAGAACACTGTTGCCTCAAGCCATGGGATTAAACAGGCTATTTATATAGAAACAGCAGAAATGCTGATTAGACATGGGCATGCGTTCCAAATTACACCCTATACCCTATGTAAAGTAGTGCACTACGTAGGGAATAGGGTACTAAATGGTGAAGAAGTAAGCGCTCTTCTCTCTTCTCACACTAATACTCTTTTATACTAATATTTACCTCTTGGGAATGTGAAAATATTAATTTTCCTGCTTACTCCAGCGTGCTGAAATGCTAAACTAAAGATGACAGAAACCTATATGCTGGTCTCAGGTCTACTGTTAAAGGGGTAGTTGGGGATTCTGGCAATGAAGCCCTTTATCTACATACTTTGTATATGTATATATATATATTATGTAGACACCCCCTTCAAATGAGTGGTTTCGGCTATTTTAGCCACACCCGTTGCTGACAGGTGTATAAAATCGAGCACATTGCCATGTAATCTCCATAGACAAACAATGGCAGTAGAATGGCCTTACTGAAGAGCTCAGTGACTTTCAACATGGCACCGTCATAAGATGCCATCTTTCCAACAAGTCAAATTTCTTCCCTGCTAGAGCTGCCCCGGTCAAGTGTAAATGCTGTTATTGTGAAATGGAAACGTCTAGGAGCAACAACGGCTCAGGCGTGAAGTGGTAGACCGCACAAGCTCACAGAATGAGACCCCTGAGTACTGAAGTGCGTTGTGGGTAAAAATCGTCTGTCCTCGGTTACAACACTCACTACTGTGTTCCAAACTGCCTCTGGAAGCAACTTCAGCACATCAACTGTTAGTGACATGGGTTTCCACGGCCGAGCAGCCGCACACAAGCCTAAGATCACCATGCGCAATGCCACGCGTTTGCTGGAGTGGTGTAAAGCTCGCCGCCATTGGACTCTGGACTAGTGGAAACGCGTTCTCTGGAGTGATGAATCACGCTTCACAATGTGGCCTGAACAGAGCCCCGACCTCAACCCCATCGAACACTTTTGGGATGAATTGGAACGCCGACTGCGAGCCAGGCCTAATCACCAACATCAGTGCCCGACCTCACTAATGCTCTTGGAATGGAAGTAAGTCCCCTCAGAAATGTTCCAACATCTAGCGGAAAGCCTTCCCAGAAGAGTGGAGGCTGTTACAGCAGCAATGTTCCAACATCTAGTGGAAAGCCTTCCCAGAAGAGTGGAGGCTGTTACAGCAGCAATGTTCCAACATCTAGTGGAAAGCCTTCCCAGAAGAGTGGAGGCTGTTATAGCAGCAATGTTCCAACATCTAGTGTAAAGCCTTCCCAGAAGACTGGAGGCTGTTACGGCAGCAATGTTCCAACATCTAGTGGAAAGCCTTCCCAGAAGACTGGAGGCTGTTACAGCAGCAATGTTCCAACATCTAGTGGAAAGCCTTCCCAGAAGAGTGGAGGCTGTTATAGCAGCAGAGGGGGGGACCAACTCCATATTAATGCCCATGATTTTGGAAAGAGATGTTCGATGAGAAGGTGTCCACATACTTTTGGTCATGTAGTGCACTGCCTCAGAGTGAAGGTGAAAGGTTGACTGTACCCTCATGTGAGCAGAACAGCGTTTGTAAAGCATTAGTTAAATTATTTGGTCTTTTCCTCCTCAGAGGCCGTTGAAGCTAATAGGAGCAGTCAGTAGCTGCAGGGGATAAAATAAATGCTTCCATTCTACCGTCTACTAGTACCCTCTCTCTCTCTCTCTCTCTCTCTCTCTGTCTCTCTCTCTCTCTCTCTCTCTGTCTCTCTCTCTCTCTGTCTCTCTCTCACTGTCTCTCTCTCTCTGTCTCTCTCCGTCTCTCTCTCACTCTCTCTCCGTCTCTCTCTCTCTCTCTCTGTGTCTCTCTCTCTCTTTCCCTCTCTGTGTCTCTCTCTCTCTCTCTTTCTCTCTCTCTGTGTGCGTCTCTCTCTCTCTCTCTCTAGCTCTGTCTGTCTTTCTCTCTGTGTGTCTTTCTCTCTCTGTCTCTGTCTCTCTCACTCTCTCTCCGTCTCTCTCTGTGTCTCTCTCTCTCTCTCTCTCTCTGTGTCTCTCTCTCTCTCTTTCTCTCTCCTCTCTCTCTCGTAGACTATTAGACTATTAGACTATTAGAATATACGGTAGTATTTCTTCTCTCCATCAGTTTGGTAAGCCACTATGCCTGTTTTTAGTAAGTGTTCCCTTGTGATCTGACTAAGGAGAAAATGGAGGCTGGACGGTGTATGATATTTGTGTGTGAGCCAGGCAGTATTTGACCAACCCCCCACCAGCAGCCATGTTGTACAGTAATATTAGTAGTAGAAGGAGAAGGAGTGTCCTAACAGACTGGGTTGTGGGGGCGGATTTGAGGCCCATGGGCCTACGCTTTGATTGACACCGTCCTCCTCCCTGTATGACTAGCCAGACACTGACTCTAGCTTCACCTTAGAGCCTCTCTCTCCTCCAAGACTCACCGTAGAGCCTCTCTTTCTTCCGAGACTCACTGTAGAGCCTCTCTCTCCTCCGAGAATCACCGTAGAGCCTCTCTCCTCCGAGACTCACCGTATAGCCTCTCTCTCCTCCGAGACTCACCGTATAGCCTCTCTCTCCTCCGAGACGCACCGTAGAGCCTCTCTCTCCTCCGAGACTCACCGTATAGCCTCTCTCTCCTCCGAGACTCACCGTAGAGCCTCTCTCTCCTCCGAGACTCACCGTATAGCCTCACTCTCCTCCGAGACTCACCGTATAGCCTCACTCTCCTCCGAGACTCACCGTAGAGCCTCTCTCCTCCGAGACTCACCGTAGAGCCTCTCTCCTCCGAGACTCACCGTAGAGCCTCTCTCTCTCTCCTCCAAGACTCACCATAGAGCCTCTCTCTCCTCCGAGGCTCACCGTAGAGCCTCTCTCTCCTCCGAGACTCACCGTATAGCCTCTCTCTCCTCTGAGACTCACCGTAGAGCCTCTCTCTCCTCTGAGACTCACCGTAGAGCCTCTCTCTCCTCCGAGACTCACCGTAGAACCTCTCTCTCCTCCGAGACTCACCGTATAGCCTCTCTCTCCTCCGAGACTCACCGTAGAGCCTCTCTCCTCCGAGACTCACCTTGGAGCCTCTCTCTCCTCCAAGACTCACCTTAGAACCTCTCTCTCCTCCAAGACTCACCTTAGAACCTCTCTCTCCTCCGAGACTCACCGTATAGCCTCACTCTCCTCCGAGACTCACCGTAGAGCCTCTCTCCTCTGAGACTCACCGTAGAGCCTCTCTCCTCCGAGACTCACCGTAGAGCCTCTCTCTCTCTCCTCCAAGACTCACCGTAGAGCCTCTCTCTCCTCCGAGGCTCACCGTAGAGCCTCTCTCTCCTCCGAGACTCACCGTAGAGCCTCTCTCCTCCGAGACTCACCGTATAGCCTCTCTCTCCTCTGAGACTCACCGTAGAGCCTCTCTCTCCTCTGAGACTCACCGTAGAGCCTCTCTCTCCTCCGAGACTCACCGTATAGCCTCACTCTCCTCCGAGACTCACCGTATAGCCTCACTCTCCTCCGAGACTCACCGTAGAGCCTCTCTCCTCCGAGACTCACCGTAGAGCCTCTCTCCTCCGAGACTCACCGTAGAGCCTCTCTCTCTCTCCTCCAAGACTCACCGTAGAGCCTCTCTCTCCTCCGAGGCTCACCGTAGAGCCTCTCTCTCCTCCGAGACTCACCGTAGAGCCTCTCTCCTCCGAGACTCACCGTATAGCCTCTCTCTCCTCTGAGACTCACCGTAGAGCCTCTCTCCTCCGAGACTCACCGTAGAGCCTCTCTCCTCCGAGACTCACCGTAGAGCCTCTCTCTCTCTCCTCCAAGACTCACCGTAGAGCCTCTCTCTCCTCCGAGGCTCACCGTAGAGCCTCTCTCTTCCGAGACTCACCGTATTGCCTCTCTCTCCTCTGAGACTCACCGTAGAGCCTCTCTCTCCTCTGAGACTCACCGTAGAGCCTCTCTCTCCTCCGAGACTCACCGTAGAACCTCTCTCTCCTCCGAGACTCACCGTATAGCCTCTCTCTCCTCCGAGACTCACCGTAGAGCCTCTCTCTCCTCTGAGACTCACCGTAGAGCCTCTCTCTCCTCCGAGACTCACCGTAGAGCCTCTCTCTCCTCTGAGACTCACCGTAGAGCCTCTCTCTCCTCCGAGACTCACCGTAGAGCCTCTCTCTCCTCTGAGACTCACCGTAGAGCCTCTCTCTCCTCCGAGACTCACCGTAGAGCCTCTCTCTCCTCTGAGACTCACCGTAGAGCCTCTCTCTCCTCTGAGACTCACCTAGTCATTCAGGCTGCTCATACTAACAAACATGTCAGAAACACTCTTAGAAAAAAAAGTGTTATCTAGAACCTAAAAGGGTTATTCGGCTGTCCCCATAGAACCCTTTTTGGTTCCAGGTCGAACCCTTTTTGGTTCCAGGTCGAACCCTTTTGTTTCCAGGTCGAACTCTTTTGGTTCCAGGTCGAACCCTTTTTGGTTCCAGGTCGAACCCTTTTGTTTCTAGGTAGAACTCTTTTGTTTCCAGGTCGAACCCTTTTGTTTCTAGGTAGAACCCTTTTTGGTTCCAGGTCGAACCCTTTTGTTTCTAGGTAGAACCCTTTTTGGTTCCAGGTCGAACCCTTTTGTTTCCAGGTCGAACTCTTTTGGTTCCAGGTCGAACCCTTTTTGGTTCCAGGTCGAACCCTTTTGGTTCCAGGTCGAACCCTTTTGTTTCCAGGTCGAACCCTTTTTGGTTCCAGGTCGAACTCTTTTGGTTCCAGGTCGAACCCTTTTGTTTCTAGGTAGAACTCTTTTGGTTCCAGGTCGAACCCTTTTGTTTCTAGGTAGAACCTTTTTGGTTCCAGGTCGAACCCTTTTTGGGGGAAATGGTTCTAATTTGAACGCCAAAGGGTTCTATCTGGAGTGAAGGATTCTGCCATGGGGACAGCTGAAGAACCTCTTGGAACCCTTTTCTGTACTTCTAATGGAAAATGAAACGGTCCAGCGAGGAGAAAGGACCATATTGAAGACTGGTCTTTGACTCGCAGGCTAATGAACAATAACACAACTGTTTATTGTGGAG